>NC_090647.1:281084843-281309843 GCF_040937935.1 Hyperolius riggenbachi
GGTACAGGTATGGCTGGAATTGTGGTATCGGTAGGACTGGAGGTGTGGTACGGGTGTGACTGGAGGTGTAGTAGAAGTGTGACTTAAGGTGTGTTATGGCTGGGTATGGCTGAGGGTGTGGTAAGGGCATGACTGGAGGTGTGGTACAGGTATGGCTGGAATTGTGGTATTGGTAGGACTGGAGGTATGGTACGGGTGTGACTGGAGGTGTGGTAGAAGTGTGACTGAAGGTGTGGAAGAGGTGTTACAAAAGTGTGCTTCTTTCTTATCTTAAAAGCTTAGGAGATATGGATGCAATGGAAAGCAGTTAATATATTAATAACACATATTAATAACACAAACTTTTTTTTTAAGAAATTGAAATTCTATTTATTGGTAAGCCTAAGAGGCCTGATTATATGGGTCCTTTCATACTTGCCTAGTGTGTTGTGGCACAACGAACAATATAATTACATAACAACACAATGCACCTATATTCCAATGGCACTTCTACATTGGTGGGTTTGTGGTCCGTAAGAATAACACTCAGGCTGCTGTTTGTTACCTGCAAGTGTAAGTCTATGGACTGTATATTGCACCTTATGCATTTTTCATCACTGTTTTGATCCTAATTTGCACAATGCAATGAGTATGGTATGAAGCAGCAAAAATACTGATTGATAAACTGATATCTGTTTGCCTTAGAACACCATTTTTTTCTATATTAATAAAAAAAATACCTGGTTAAAAAAAAGGAATGAAAAATCATTAGATTTAACTTACCAGGTGTAACCCAGATGGAAAAGCAGTGGGATTTAGCAGACAGAGGGTCAGATGACTTGCACTGTCTTCAGCAGCTTCAAGGTGGCAAATTCAATGCTGAGCAGTTAAGTCAGAAAAAAGGGTTATTTCTTGATGGAAGAGGTAAAAATGGTTATAAACCTTTGATAAATTGAATTATAAAGCAAGGGCCCATTCGCTGCCCTACCATTGCTCCCACCCCCATCAATCTCAACACTGTTGTGGTCGCAATGCAAATTAACCGACTGCGTAAGTATCAATTCATTTCAATCTAATATTAAGTAGATGGACATTTAGCAGCAATTGTAGACTTGAGTCTATGTGGACAGATGTGTCGGCACATCTGGACAATGCAGTTTTCATGGGAATCATAAGTGAACAGCTGGTATTTAAATTCCGGTTCACATGGATGTCACAGCGTTTACTGCCCCCAAGAGAAAAAACAGGGCACCGAGAGCCCAATAGTGCAATATAGTTTTAACAGAGAAAATCTGTCTAGATAGTTCGTGCAGAAATATACTCACAAAAAAGGGTCACCAGCAGGCAACCACTTGAAAGGCAGGTGGGGAGAATTGGTACCCGACCCCACTCGGGTATAAAAGTCGCTCTCTGTAGACAGGAGAAAAAAGGGGGCGTACCCCTCCACCAAGGGTGGATAAGTAATATGTATCAAACGCAGATAGAACAGAGGCGCCAAAAAGAGTAAAAACACTATTATTTAAAAACAGTAAAAAGAGGGAAGGTAAGGTGGACTTACCTCCCTCTAGCAGTGGAAAACAAAACTCTGAGGTAGAGTAGAATGCATTTATTAAACAGTGTAACTCCTAAAGATGCAACGCGTTTCGCGGGCCACAGCACCGCTTCCTCAGGCTATACAGGAGTTCAAAAAAGCTGTAAATGGGACATATACATAAATCAACAAAAAAGCATCAAAAAGCATCACTGACAGAGGCATACAGCTGTAACATTGGAACATAAATTTCATTATAACCAGCATCTGCTGGTCTGTGAAGGTCAGATAAGTCTATCTTATCTAAGCAAAAAACACACACAAAAACAAAGAAAAAAAAAATACAAAAAAAAAGCTATTTGCAGAGACAATAATTATAAACAGCATATGATCAATAATCAAATATAAATAAACGTGCAACGGGAAAAAAAATAATAAATAATAAACGTGCAACGGGAAAAAAAAAACAAAAAAAAAAACTGTTGTTAATAGGTATCAATCTGGAGTTATGCTGAAACTTAGACATGATATATACATTTTTTTTATTTTTATTTTTTTTTTTTTCCCGTTGCACGTTTATTATTTATTATTTTTTTTCCCGTTGCACGTTTATTTATATTTGATAGTAGACACTACCACCTTATTACACATCGTTCTTTCACTGCCATTAATTTTAGAGCAAGCACTTGGTAAATGTCTTGTTGTTACTTATAAGCATTTAGTGTTATATAGCACATATCCTAGGTGATCCTACTCTGCCTGAGCCTGCTTTCAATGCAGCTAATCGGGCTGAGAGGGTTACTTTATTCTAGTTAATGCAAGAATCTTTACACATGTATATTCGGACTGAAACAGTCACAATGATATAACCGCCAAGACTATGCAAGTGTAAAAACAGTTTAGAGAGCATGCACTCTCCCCACTGTCACACAACCTTTTTTTTTCTTTTTTTTTTTTTTTTTTTTTTGTATTTTTTTTTTCTTTGTTTTTGTGTGTGTTTTTTGCTTAGATAAGATAGACTTATCTGACCTTCACAGACCAGCAGATGCTGGTTATAATGAAATTTATGTTCCAATGTTACAGCTGTATGCCTCTGTCAGTGTTTGATGCTTTTTTGTTGATTTATGTATATGTCCCATTTACAGCTTTTTTGAACTCCTGTATAGCCTGAGGAAGCGGTGCTGTGGCCCGCGAAACGCGTTGCATCTTTAGGAGTTACACTGTTTAATAAATGCATTCTACTCTACCTCAGAGTTTTGTTTTCCACTGCTAGAGGGAGGTAAGTCCACCTTACCTTCCCTCTTTTTACTGTTTTTAAATAATAGTGTTTTTACTCTTTTTGGCGCCTCTGTTCTATCTGCATTTGATACATACTGCCCCCAAGAGTTCATCTGAACCAGCCCTAACCAGCACACCATCCCTTCACTGCCTGCACATTAAGCTATCACTTAACACCTTCTAGCATTTAAAGCGTAGCTTCACTTTGATGTTGTACAATAATAATACACAAGTTATTTTAAGGTTTTTTTAGACATATGAAGTGATTACAGTCATGTCTCCTTACTGCAACGTAAGGAAAAAGGCAAAACTAAAAGGTCACACCCTCATCCACAAATGATTTTGTGCAGTGAGAATTTCATCATATGGAAAGGAAGCACTGGCTTCTAGTGGGTGTTAGTATTACCACTTGTTTCCAAAAGCTAGGCTGAGTAACAAATATCAGCTGCTAATCGAAAGAGACTTCAGGAGGCAAGACGGAGCTGAAGTTACTTTTAAAACACTGCAATTCGGCCTCCAGCAGTAGCTGAAAGCCGAATTACATCATTCCCCACTATCCACGTGGACCTAGAGGGGGAATAGTAATTAACATACTTTATATGTATTCAGCTGTTTTAGTAGTTTGCTAAATACTTACAATTTACTGTATATAGCTGTCTTGACGGGAATAGTTGTTTTACCATGAAATGGAGTAACTTGAACCACTTCTATGGGCCTGATTCACAAAGCGGTGCTAACAGTTAGCACGCTGGTGAAAAGCCCTTTATCATGCCTAAACTCAGTTTAGGCGTGATAAGTTTAGGTGTGATAACTTTAGGTGTGATAAGTTTAGGCATGATAAGTTTAATCACCAACTGGGTTAGCACCGCAGTGCACAGCTGATCAAAAGTTTTGCACTAGCAAAGTTAATGGCGCTGCTTTGCGTGCGGGACTTTGCATGCGATCTAAACTTATCTAAACTTATCATGCCTAAACTTATCACGCCTAAACTTATCACGCCTAAACTTACTTTTCACCAGCATGGTGCAATGGTTATCACGCCTAAAGTCTCTAACTGGGTTAGCACCGCTTTGTGAATCGAGCCCTATGTCTGTATAGTGACACTAGATTATCTTTTTTCCTAATTAGAAATATAAAGCACGCCCAGTTTCAATACTAGCATAGTAATAATAATAATTATTATTATAATAAATGGCCTGTTCTAGAATTAATTAAATCTGACCTAAGGTATAAAAAGTACACACCTAATTCCATTGTAAAACAGACTTTTACCTTCTTAACACAGAAGGTATTTGTGGTTAGAGTGAGTATATGAGGTGTCCCACAATGCATCACTGCTGAAAATGCAAATATTCCCTAACAGCTAAACACACCTCCAGAACCGCTGGAATACAATAATGTGTCAACTTGTTAATTGTACAGAGCCATACTAATCCAACATGCATACTGACATGTTTCAGACTGGTTGATCCTCATCAGTGTATGTCTTGGATTAATATGGTTCTATGCGGCAGGACTTGTAACACCCAAAATTATAGATTGCCCAGAAAGCTTATGGTGAACCAGAACTCCTAGGAGTTTGTAAGGTTCTGGAGGTGTGCTTAGTTTTTAGGGAAAACAAAGAGGAGTAGTTAAAAAGGTGCGGCCAAAAATGGGCTCAATTGTTATTTATCGATATATGTGGGTGCAATTGTTATTTATCGATATATGTGGGTGCAATTGTTATTTATCGATATATGTGGGCATAATTGTTATTCATCGTAATATAGAAAGCCATTACGCTATTTAGTGGGTGGCTGCAATTAAATTGAAATGTATCGTATTATTGGTAGCGGGGAACAGGGGGTGTTAAGGTTAGGCACCACTAGGGGGGTCTTAGGGTTAGGCACACCCAGGGGAGGTGTGTGTGAGAGTAGGGAGAGGCTAGGTTATAGTTAGGTTCAACATTATCTGTAAATTTACCAATAATGTAATACCACGATTAAATCGCTATTTACTGTTTTTTGTTATCGATTTTGTTATTTAATGTTGCGCTTAAATTTTTATTTACAGATATTGCTAGTAATATCGTTATTTAACGTAACGCCTAAAATATCTCGAGACTTTTTCAAGTGTATGCAAACAAAGAGACGATTTGCTTATTCAGCAGTGATGCACTGTGGCACATCTCATATGCTCACTCCAACCTGAATAATCGCAAATACCTACTGTTTTAAAGAGACACTGAAGCGGAAAAAAATAGATATAATGAATTGGTTGTGTAGTATGGATAAATACTAGAAGATTTGTAAACATTCTCATATTTTTATTTTCAGTTATATAGTGTTTTTTATAACATTGCATCATTCTCTAATATTTGCAGTTTACACACTACTCGGCATTCTAAATGTTTTTACAGAGCAATTTTGTGAACTATTGACCTGTCCTCTGGAGAGAAAAAAAAATTACAATGCCAGAGGCTTGAGATAAAAAGCTTCAGAAGACAGAGCTCTCTGCGACTTTGAAAGTAGTGGAGCTCAATGGCTTTTTTTCATAGATAACAACTGGAGTTTCTTAACTCTTCCTGTACTGGAAACAATATTAGACTTGTGTCTCTGCTCCTAATGTTTTATTTCTTTGCTGTACTACACATACAAATCATTATATCATAATTTTTTTTCGCTTCAGTGTCTCTTTAAGAAGGCAAAATTCTGTTTTACATAGCATTTTTAGTAAGAGGGTTTTTTTAGTCCTTTCTAGCCCCTTACACACTTGAAGTAGTTCTAGTTCACCATGAGCTTGCTGGGCAATCTGTAGCTAGCTCCATTGTGCCATTAATGAATAAAGAAAATAAAGCGAAAATGCAGAAGCCAAATGTGGAAAACTAAGTACGTCCCATGATTCAATATCTTGTAGGACTGCCTTTAGCAGCAATAACTAAAAGTAATCATTTTCTGTGCTGTTCTTACTAGAGATGGCCCGAACCTCCAATTTTAGGTTCACGAACCTCCGCAAACGTTCGTGAACTTGCGCACTTCCGCGAACCGCAATAGACTTCAGTGGGGAGGCGAACTTTGAAAACTAGAAACATTTATGCTGGCCACAAAAGTGATGGAAAAGATGTTTCAAGGGGTCTAACATCTGAGTTTTTGCATGAATGAGTGGGATACACTCCAAAAGTCCCGGGGAAAAATCTGGATTTGACGCAAAGCAGCATTTTAAGGGCAGAAATCACATTGAATGCTAAATTGGAGGACTAAAGTGCTTTAAAACATCTTGCATATGTATACATCAATCAGGGAGTGCAATTAGAGTACTGCTTCACACTGACACACCAAACTCACTCTGTAACGCACCGCAAACAGCTGTTTGTGTTGTGACGGCCGTGCTGGACTGGTGCGCACCATGGCAAGAGTGCAGGCGATAGCGGTTTTCAAGCCCATATGGTTGCCAGGCTGAGGTAGCTCAATGACAGAACAGTGATTGTCCAGCTGATCAAATTTGGTCTGTCCACAATGAAGCAACGACCTTATTATCTTTGGTGTGCCACCCCCCGAGACACTCATATAGCCGGCGGTCATTGCTTCATTGTGATACGCAAGCCCCTTCACCGCGGCAAGGTAATGATCACGAAGGGGAATTGACACATTTACAGTACAGACCAAAAGTTTGGACACACCTTCTCATTCAAAGAGTTTTCTTTATATTCATGACTATGAACATTGTAGATTCACACTGAAGGCATCCGAACTATGAATTAACACATGTGGAAGTATAGTACATAACCAAAAAGTGTGAAACAACTGAAAATATGTCATATTCTAGGTTCTTCAAAGTAGCCACCATTTGCTTTGATTACTGCTTTGCACACTCTTGACATTCTCTTGATGAGCTTCAAGAGGTAGTCATCTGAAATGGTCTTCCAACAGTCTTGAAGGAGTTCCCAGAGATGCTTAGCACTTGTTGGCCCTTTTGCCTTCACTCTGCGGTCCAGCTCACCCCAAACCATCTCGATTGGGTTCAGGTCTGGTAACTGTGGAGGCCAGGTCATCTGGCGCAGCACCCCATCACTCTCCTTCCTGGTCAAATAGCCCTCACACAGCCTGGAGGTGTGTTTGGGGTCATTGTCCTGTTGAAAAATAAATGATGGTCCAACTAAAGGTAAACTGGATGGAATAGCATGCTGCTGCAAGATGCTGTGGTAGCCATGCTGGTTCAGTATGCCTTCAATTTTGAATAAATCCCCAACAGTGTCACCAGAAAAGCACCCCCACATCATCATACCTCCTCCTCCATGCTTCACGGTGGAAACCAGGCATGTAGAGACCATCCATTAACCTTTTCTGCGTCGCACAAAGACACGGTGGTTGGAACCAAAAATCTCAAATTTGGACTTATCAGACCAAAGCACAGATTTCCACTGGTCTAATGTCCATTCCTTGTGTTCTTTAGCCCAAACAAGTCTCTTCTGCTTGTTGCCTGTCCTTAGCAGTGGTTTCCTAGCAGATATTCTACCATGAAGGCCTGATTCACACAGTCTCCTCTTAACAGTTGTTCTAGAGATGTGTCTGCTGCTAGAACTCTGTGTGGCATTGACCTGGTCTCTAATCTACGCTGCTGTTAACCTGCGATTTCTGAGGCTGGTGACTTGGATGAACTTATTATCCACAGCAGAGGTGACTCTTGGTCTTCCTTTCCTGGGGCGGTCCGCATGTGAGCCAGTTTTGAGACTGCACTTGGGGACACTTTCAAAGTTTTCCCAATTTTTTGGACTGACTGACCTTAATTTCTTAAAGTAATGATGGCCACTCATTTTTCTTTACTTAGCTGCTTTTTTCTTGCCATAATACAAATTTTAACAGTCTATTCAGTAGGACTATCCGCTGTGTATCCACCTGACTTCTCCACAACGGAACCGATGTTCCCAACCCCATTTATAAGGCAAGAAATCACACTTATTAAACCTGACAGGGCACACCAGTGAAGTGAAAACCATTTCAGGTGACTACCTCTTGAAGCTCATCAAGGGAATGCCAAGAGTGTGCAAAGCAGTAATCAAAGCAAAAGGTGGCTTCTTTGAAGAACCTAGAATATGACATATTTTCAGTTGTTTCACACTTTTTGGTTATGTACTATACTCCCACATGTGTTAATTCATAGTTTGGATGCCTTCAGTGTGAATCTACAATGTTCATAGTCATAAAAATAAAGAAAACGCTTTGAATGAGAAGGTGTGTCCAAAGTTTTGGTATATACTGTACATACCTTTTGTTTTGTTGTTGCAGCCGCAGTGCATCCAGAAAAACTAGGCAGGCATGTACACGCACCAGAAAAATTATTATAGCAAAAAAATTATAGAAAAATTCAGGAATCCGCCTGGAGTCCTGGTGGACCCTGTTGGTGGTGGCGGAGAAGGCAGTGAAGCAGCCTGCCGGCTGAGATGCTGTGTGGGGACCGACTTAGTCTTGGGGCATGCAGTCACACGGCGTGCAGGCAGAGATGCTGTGTGTGGGGACTGACTTAGTCTTCGGGCAGGCGTGAGCGTGCTTTGCAGACCAGGAATCCGTGGTCAGATGGACCCTTGACCCGAAGCTGTGTGCCAGAGATGTTGCCACTTGCCTTTCAACATCACGGTACAGTTTAGGTATCGCCTTTTTTGAGATTGTGGCCTGGTATCTTCCACTGCGGTGTGTGGTTTTGCTTTTTTGTGCTGCTTTTCCTCAGGTGGTCATCCCATTGCAGTTTGTGCTTTGTAATCATTTGCCTTCGTAAGGTAGTTGCCCCTACGCGGGTCCATGGTCCTGATCGCGAACCACGGAACCACGAACAGTTCGGGCCATCTCTAGTTCTTGCATTGTTGTTGAGAAATTCTGTCCCATGCTTCTTCTTTATAACATTGCTTCAGTTCATTGAGGTTTGTAAGCATTGGTTTATGCACAGTTCTTTTAAGGTCCTGCCACAGCATTTTTATTGGGTTGATGTCTGGACTCTGACTGGGCTATTACAACACCTTGGATATTTTCTTTTTTTACAGCCTTCCTGTTGTTGATTTGCTGCTGTGCTTGGAGTCATTGTGTTGTTGCATGGCCTAATGTCATCCAAGCATTAACTGTCATACAGATGGCCTCACATTTAATTCTACAATACTTTGTTATACAGAGAAGTTAATGGTTAACTCAATAACTGCTAAGTGCTCAGGTCCTGTGGCTGCAAAACAAGACCCTAATCATCACCCCTCCACTACTGTGTTTGACAGTTGGTATGAATTGTTTGGTTTTGGTTTCAACCAAATTTGTTGCTGTGAATTATGGCCAAACAAGGTTGAAGAAGTGAATTATTCCAGGCTACTCACATTTTATTGTATTGTATATCCTGGCCCTCTACTAGTCTTATTTTAAGACAGGGAATACTGAAGCAATTCAATGACTGTTGAATGAATGTGTAGTCACACATTTAATACCTGTAAGGGTTGCATACGAATCATGCATTGCACATCCTGCATAGCACTTTATGAGCAATGCATGAAAGCTGCAACCAAATGGAAATGTCACTATTCAGGAAATAACTGAAATACCAAGGCAAGGAATAAATTAATGAGAGTTTATTAACAAAGACAATAGAACATAAAGAAACGTAATCAGCAGCATACATTAACCTCATGCACAGCAATAGAAATCAATGAAATAATATCCAGGTATAAACACAAGATAATAACCCTGCAGGCAGGTGTATTCAAATAGACATACAGATGCCAACCGGAGTACAGTATATACAATAGATCTCCCTGCAAAAGGAGTAATGCAGAGCAACCCAGTGTATATGCAATAGTGTGCACACAAACCCCGGAACCTGGTAAATATAAACAAGAGATATTTTTACAGATATATACACAAGACAATTTGCGGGAGACAAGGAACAGGCAAACGGGTAGTCATACAGGCAAGTCATAAACCAGGAGATCAAACCTTACAATGTAGTCGCTTTGGCAAAGAATCGTCAAGAGATAAGCAATAGGTCATATACAGGATAGCAACAAGAATACAGGATAATCAGGACATGGGTAACAAGGGTCGGTAACTCAGGCTAGGAGGGCCAGAACACTGGTACGATGAACTAGCACTGGATTAGTGCTCAGGCTTGGTTTATATCCTTGTACTGAGAGATCAGGTGACCTTTCAGATCTCCTCTCACCAGTTTGCAGATGAATATAAGCTCTGGAGGAGTGAGCCATCTGCTGGCACGCAGAGAAACAACATGATTCTAGGCAAAGTTCATGAGGACATCTGCTGTTGAAGAGAGGAAGTTCATGCACTATATTCACAGGGACACCAGCAAAAGCATAGCATGACAATACCATAGACTTACAGGAAAGTATATACGGTAGGTTCTATCAGGAATGTACACAGAGAGTACATAATGTTCTCAACAATACTCTTTCCAAAAATACCAGCTTAATTTCTACATCTACTCATTGTTTCAGTATTTCTATGAATCTGTGGAACACTTCCTCCCAAAATGTTTGAATACAAGCATAGTCCCAAACAATATGCTAACAAATTAGCATTATTCAATTGACATTTAGGACATTCCGTGCTACTTGGCTACTCCAGCCTGAATAAGCATATTAGGGTTGAATACATTTGGTAACTCACATGTAGTTCATGTATTCTTAGCATGTGGCTGTGCAAGTGTGTCTCCAGGATGTCGCTGTCCTGTTCATCTACCTGTATACCATTTTATGTCCACCTATTGAATCTGTTTATTAACTATTTTTCTTTGTTCCTTTTGACAGGGTATTATTGTGTAGCATATTTTTATAGCGTGTTTATGAATATTGCTCAGTACTACTGACTGTGTACTGACTAGTATTCAGATTTGTAATATGTGAAAGAACAGAGTGGAGGCCAGTCTGTGCAAAAAACACTTTTAGGCCACTTTCACACTTATCGTATCATGTTACATCACTGTATTCTTTCCCGGCCGCTGCAGCTCATTGCAGTGGCCATTAACGTCTATGAGACATGCCACAGTACTTGCAGTATGGCGCAATGTGACGGAAGCGTGTTGGACATCGCATAGATAAAGGCTGCTGTGTTTTGTGGACTGGAATCCCACACTATTTTTTTTCTTTTATGATTGCATCAAGGGTATAATGCGACATGTGACTGGCCCATTGCGGTGCAATCGTCCAACAACCGTTGGACAATCGTGCCACTCTAGTGTTAAAGAGGCCTAAAAGTGATACATGAGTATACGGACAATTGTCTAAATCACTTTAACCACTTGAGGACCACAGTCTTTTCGCCCCTTAAGGACCAGAGCCTTTTTCTCCATTCAGACCACTGCAGCTTTCACGGTTTATTGCTCGGTCATACAACCTACCACCTAAAGGAATTTTACCTCCTTTTCTTGTCACTAATACAGCTTTCTTTTGCTGCTATTTGATTGCTGCTGCGAGTTTTAGTTTTTATTATATTCATCAAAAAAGATATGAATTTTGGCAAAAAAAATGACTTTTTTAACTTGCTGTGCTGACATTTTTCAAATAAAGTAAAATTTCCTATACATTTGAGCGCGAAAGTTATTCTGCTACATGTCTTTGATAAAAAAAACCATTCAGTGTATATTTATTGGATTGGGTAAAAGTTATAGCATTTACAAACTATGGTGCCAAAAGTGAATTTTCCCATTTTCAAGCATCTCTGACTTTTCTGCGCACCTGTCAGGTTTCATGAGGGGCTAAAATTCCAGGATAGTACAAATACCCCCCAAATGACCCCATTTTGGAAAGAAGACATCCGAAAGTATTCAGTGAGAGGCATGGTGAGTTCATAGAAGATTTTATTTTTTTGTCACAAGTTAGCGGAAAATGACACTTTCTGACAAAAAAAAGAAAAAAAAAAGTTTCCATTTCTTCTAACTTGCGACAAAAAAAAATGAAATCTGCCACGGACTCACTATGCTCCTCTCTGAATACCTTGAAGTGTCTACTTTCCAAAATGGGGTCATTTGTGGGGTGTGTTCACTGTCCTGGCATTTTGGGGGGTGCCTAATTGTAAGCACCCCTGTAAAGCCTAAAGATGCTCATTGGACTTTTGGCCCCTTAGCGCAGTTAGGCTGCAAAAAAGTGCCACACATGTGGTATTGCCGTACTCAGGAGAAGTAGTATAATGTGTTTTGGGGTGTATTTTTACACATACCCATGCTGGGTGGGAGAAATATCTCCGTAAATGACAATTGTTTTATTTTTTTTACACACAATTGTCTATTTATAGAGATATTTCTCCCACCCAGCATGGGTATGTGTAAAAATACACCCCAAAACACAATATACTACTTCTTCTGAGTACAGCGATACCACATGTGTGACACTTTTTTGCAACCGAGGTGCGCTAAGGGGCCTAACGTCCTATTCACAGGTCATTTTGAGGCATTTGGATTCTAGACTACTGCTCACGGTTTAGGGCCCCTAAAATGCCAGGGCAGTATAGGAACCCCACAAGTGACCCCATTTTAGAAAGAAGACACCCCAAGGTATTCTGTTAGGAATATGGTGAGTTCATAGAAGTTTTTTTTTTTTTCACAAGTTAGCGGAAAATGACACTTTGTGAAAAAAAAAAAACAATACATATCAATTTCCACTAACTTGTGACAAAAAATAAAATCTTCTATGAACTCATCATACACCTAACAGAATACCTTGGGGTGTCTTCTTTCTAAAATGGGGTCACTTGTGGGGTTCCTATACTGCCCTGGCATTTTAGGGGCCCTAAACCGTGAGGAGTAGTCTTGAACCCAAATGTCTCAAAATTACCTGTGAGATCCTAAAGGTACTCATTGGACTTTGGGCCCCTTAGCACAGTTAGGCTGCAAAAAAGTGTCACACATGTGGTATCGCCGTACTCAGAAGAAGTAGTATAATGTGTTTTGTGGTGTATTTTTACATATAACCATGCTGGGTGGGAGAAATATCTCTGTAAATGACACACTTTTGATTTTTTTTACACACAATTGTCCATTTACAGAGAGATTTCTCCCACCCAGCATGGGTATGTGTAAAAATACACCACAAAACACATTATACTACTTCTCCTGAGTATGGCGATACCACATGTGTGACACTTTTTTGCAGCCTAGGTGCACTAAGGGGCCCAACGTCCTATTCACAGGTCATTTTGAGGCATTTGTTTTCTAGACTACTCCTCACGGTTTAGGGCCCCTAAAATGCCAGGGCAGTATAGGAACCCCACAAGTGACCCCATTTTAGAAAGAAGACACCCCAAGGTATTCCGTTAGGGGTGTGGTGAGTTCATAGAAGATTTTATTTTTTGTCACAAGTTAGTGAAAAATGACACTTTGTGAAAAAAACAATAAAAATCCAATTTCCGCTAACTTTTGACAAAAAATAAAATCTTCTATGAACTCATCATACACCTAACAGAATACCTTGGGGTGTCTTCTTTCTAAAATGGGGTCACTTGTGGGGTTCCTATACTGCCCTGGCATTTTACGGGCCCAAAACTGTGAGTAGTCTGGAAACCAAATTTCTCAAAATGACTGATCAGGGGTATAAGCATCTGCAAATTTTGATGACAGGTGGTCTATGAGGGGGCAAATTTTGTGGAACCGGTCATAAGCAGGGTGGCCTCTTAGATGACAGGATGTTTTGGGCCTGATCTGATGGATAGGAGTGCTAGGGGGGTGACAGGAGGTGATTGATGGGTGTCTCAGGGGGCGGTTAGAGGGGAAAATAGATGCAATCAATGCACTGGGGAGGTGATCGGAAGGGGGTCTGAGGGGGATCTGAGGGTTTGGCCGAGTGATCAGGAGCCCACACGGGGCAAATTAGGGCCTGATCTGATGGGTAGGTGTGCTAGGGGGTGACAGGAGGTGATTGATGGGTGTCTCAAGGTGTGATTAGAGGGGGGAAATAGATGCAAGCAATGCACTAGCGAGGTGATCAGGGCTGGGGTCTGAGGACGTTCTGAGGTGTGGGCGGGTGATTGGGTGCCCGCAAGGGGCAGATTAGGGTCTAATCTGATGGGTAACCGTGACAGGTGGTGATAGGGGGTGATTGATGGGTAATTAGTGGGTGTTTAGAGGAGAGAAGAGATGTAAACACTGCACTTGGGAGGTGATCTGATGTCGGATCTGCGGGCGATCTATTGGTGTGGGTGGGTGATCAGATTGCCCGCAAGGGGCAGGTTAGGGGCTGATTGATGGGTGGCAGTGACAGGGGGTGATTGATGGGTGGCAGTGACAGGGGGTGATTGATAGGTGATTGACAGGTGATCAGTGGGTTATTATAGGGAATAACAGATGTAAATATTGCACTGGCGAATTGATAAGGGGGGGGGTCTGAGGGCAATCTGAGCGTGTGGGCGGGTGATTGGGTGCCCGCAAGGGGCAGATTAGGGTCTAATCTGATGGGTAACAGTGACAGGTGGTGATAGGGGGTGATTGATGGGTGATTGATGGGTAATTAGTGGGTGTTTAGAGGAGAGAAGAGATGTAAACACTGCACTTGGGAGGTGATCTGATGTCGGATCTGCGGGCGATCTATTGGTGTGGGTGGGTGATCAGATTGCCCGCAAGGGGCAGGTTAGGGGCTGATTGATGGGTAGCAGTGACAGGGGGTGATTGACGGGTGATTGACGGGTGATTGACGGGTGATTGACAGGTGATTGACAGGTGATCAGGGGGGATAGATGCATACAGTACACGGGGGGGGGAGGGTCTGGGGAGAATCTGAGGGGTGGGGGGGTGATCAGGAGGGGGCAGTGGGCAGGGGGGGGGGATGAAAAAAAAAAATAGCGTTGACAGATAGTGACAGGGAGTGATTGATGGGTGATTAGGGGGGTGACTGGGTGCAAACAGTGGTCTGGGGGGTGGGCAGGGGGGGGTCTGAGGGGTGCTGTGGGCGATCAGGGGGCAGGGGGGGGGGAAATCAGTGTGCTTGGGTGCAGACTAGGGTGGCTGCAGCCTGCCCTGGTGGTCCCTCGGACACTGGGACCACCAGGGCAGGAGGCAGCCAGTATAATAGGCTTTGTATACATTACAAAGCCTATTATACATATGTGCAGCGGCGATCCGGGTGCTAGTAACCCGCCGGCGCTTCCGAACGGCCGGCGGGTTACTACGAGCGGTGGGCGGAGCCAGTCCCCGGCGGCTGATCGCGTCACGAATGACGCGATCGCCGCATAGCCACTCCCGCAGCCGCCCCCGCCGATGGGCGTATTGCGGTCGTTTGGGCCCAGTCTTTGCCGCCGCCCATCGGCTGGGGGCGGTCGGCAAGTGGTTAAGGTATTTACCTGCTTGCAATTGTGGAATTCTGTGCTATGTACAGTAATTGTAGTATCAGACATATGCAGAATAGTAGCTGAAGCACATCTTTTGAAAATCTCTAACAGAGTTGCTGCTATTAAAATGATACAATTACTAACCATGTCACACCAGCAGCTCCATAGACTTGTGTTGTGGCAGCAACAATCTGCCCCTACACACAAAGCTGAAGATTGTTGCTGCCACGATACAAATCTGTGGAACCTCTGCGTACTGCTGCAGGTCAGTTATCAGTAATTGCAGATTGCAGATGATCCAATGGCTAATGAAAAGTGTCGTTTTTGCTCAACTCAGTTGATCAGGTTTCAGTTCTTAAATGAAAAAAACAAAACCATTCTGCTTGCTTGTTCTGAGGAATTGCTCCAATTTTGTTTCAATTTCGAAGTACCCGGTTTGATAAATGCATTTTCTCCTTAGTTTTCTCCTAGGTGATATTTTTAAACTTGTCAATAAAATGCATTTTAAGCCACCAGAAAGTGATCAAATACTCAAAATAATTGTGACAGTACTTTTTCATTTACTTTTCGTTACTTTTTCAGTTTAAAAGTGCTAGAATGTTATTTTAAATAGAAGATGAAAAATTATCTCCTAGGAGAAAACTCTGGAGAAAAATTGAATTGCATACGGGCCCTGGAGTGAAAAAAAAAAACAAAAAACTTATGATATAATGAATTGTATGTGTAGTACAGATAAGGAATAGAACATTAGTAGCAAGGAAAAGAGTCTCATATTTGTATTTTCAGTTATATAGCTTTTTTAATAACATTGCATCATTCTGTCACCGTTGCCATTTTAAAAGCACATTCTGTCTTTTAAACTATAAAACAAAGCAGACGTAATGGCCCTTTCAACTTTCTTGCAGTAAGAGCTTATCTGAACTTGTCTCTCACTGTTTCTTTGTTGTTTAAGTTGTACAGAAAGCAGGACTGTATTGGACGCAGTAGGTTAAACTCAAAAGCTCTTTTGCATAGAGTTTTTTAACTCTTCCTGCACTGGAAAACAATATGAGACTCTTTTCTTTGCTACTAATGTTCTATTTCTTAGCTGTACTACACATACAATTCATTATCTCATATGAGAGTATATACTGGATTTTTAAGGAGTAGGTTGTTAGAATTGAGCTTGGTTAGGTAAAGCCTCATACACACGCTTTAATGAAGTCAGCTTAAAGGAGTACTATCGATTGAAACAACTTTTTTTTTTTAATACTCTATATTAGTGTACACATTACCACTAGTGCTAGGGGCACTTTATTTATTCATCCAGGTCTCTCTCTCACTATCCCTGCTTAAAAATTAAATTCTCACACAGCTCATAGTAGTTTGGGTCACCCTGAGCTGCTTGGTTACTCTGTCACACAGCTCACAAATAGATTTCACTGTGTCACTCACAGCATGCAGGAGACCTGAGGAGAAACAGGCTGATCTGAGGTGGTAACAGGTAACTAAATTAGCTGTAATGTTGCTGGAATATAACAAGCTATAACACTAGTCTTTGTTTACACTTAGACTGGCTGCCTGCTTGAGGTGATTCACTCCAGGCTGCATCCACTTTACAAGCTGCTGAGAGGGGCAGACCCCTGTCTACAATTAGCATTATTAGTATCTTTATCAGTCAAGAGAAGCAAAGATAATAAACACACATTGCTAGAATCTTTAACCCCTTACCACCATATCAACAAGATTCTTTCAGCAAGGTGATAATTAAAGTATAAACTGAGGAGTTGATAGCAACTCCCCTGTGCAAAGACATGGTCTAGCCCTCTGGGAGCAGTCAGTATTTAGATACATTTTGTATCCAACACTGACGCCAAAACTGAAGGAGGATTTTACAGCTGAGAGGAACAGCTGTGTGAGGAATCAAATTACTCCTAGTACTTGTCCTATTGTGTGCTACAACATATAGCATTTCAAAATAAATGCATACTTCGATAGTATTCCTTTAAGCTGCTGATAACGACTGCCTCAGCCAATAATCAGGCGTGTGTACAGAAGCTCGGGACCGCCAGACCCCAAATCGCAAGCCATCCACCTGGTGGATAAACTCACCCCAAGAGACAGACTATTCTTTTGTGCATGCTGCTCCCCTGCCTGCCACATTATAGTACCTTCCATCACCCCTTTGCGTAGCAACAGAGAGCATTGTCAGCTACATAGCAGACTTCACATCTGTACAGCCCAGGTCAGCGATGTCGCCCAAGGGGATCAGGTCCCGATCCCCGACATCCATCAAAGGTGTGTACTTTACCTTTTAAGACTTGATGAGCTCATTTACATGGATTTCCTCAAGCCACATACTGCACACTTACATTCACTTTCCCCCCCAAACTTACCGGTATTTTTCGGACTATAAGACGCTCCTGACCATAAGACGCACCTAGGTTTAGAGGACAAAAACCAGAGGAAAAAAATATACTAAACCTGGTGCATCCATGGTGAAGGGGCATTTTGTGGATTATACCCCTTTGTACCTCATGCCCCCTTGTACCTCATGTGTCCCCACTGTGTCCTCCTGTGTCCCCCATGTGTCTGCCTCTGTCCTCCTTGTGTCCTCTATGCTCCTTTGTGCCCCCCCGTGTCCTCCATTTGTCCTCCTGTGTCCTCCTCTGCATGGACACAATACAGGGAGTCCCCGACATTGCAGTGAGTTGACAGGTATTCACAAGTGAGGAACTCCCTGCATTTGGCCTACAAGACGCAGTGACTTTTTTCCCCCACTTTTGGGGGAGAAAAGCGAGTCTTATAGTCCAAAAAATACAGTAGTTTTTTTTTTTTAAAAATGCTCCCATTGACTTGCATTAATATTGTGCTAAACCGTGGCACAAATGCAGAGATCACGGCTATTTTGCCGTGATTTTACCAAGATTTTAATGCATGGTAAAACGCTCTCATTGACTTGCATTAAAATTGTGGCAAAATGGCAAAAATCATGATTGCAGCATTTTTACATTTTAATGCAAGTCAATGGGAGTGGTTTTCAAAAAATGAAAACAGATCAAAATGTGCTGGGTGTTGTGTCTCTGCCTATAATGTACGGTAGTTATAGCATAAAGTGGGTAAACTGTGATCAATCCTTTTGTATGGCACCTCAGTATGATTATGATAATCGCTGAAAGTGGCATTTCTGAGTACAGCTTGTAAATAGCACACAAGGCTTCATGCCAGGCGTTTAAACGTTACAATATAATTACTTTTCCACAGTGTAGCAATTGGTTACAAATCTGAAACATCTTGTGAATGTAGCAAATCTAATGTATATTAGCATTGCATTATGAGTTACGCTACACGGAAATGTGTCAGCTCACAAGAAGTTTTATTTCAGATATTAAATCAAGTTTAATGAAAATTTAAGCTGCAAATTTTAAAGTACAGAATAAAGAGAACTGTAACCAAGGATTGAACGTCATCCCAATCAGTAGCTGATACTTCCTTTTCCATGAGAAATCTATTCCTTTTCACAAACTGATCATCAGGGGGTTCCGTATGGCTGATATTGTGGTGAAACTGTTCCCACAGTGTGATGTCAGGACCTAGGTCCTGACAGTTTCCGGTCAGTGAACCTTGTTGCATTGTGGGAAAAACCTACTATTTCTAACTGCAAATGAACCAGTATCTCCGTCTGTGCTTATGTATATCTATAAAAAGCAACCTTTTAGTCTATCACATTGTTTGGGGGTGTGGTTATAGATAGTGGCAGTTGGTGCTGTCTTTTTTCATGTCTACCAGTAGTAAAGATGATTACATGCAGGCTCAAGTGGATCAAACAATATGAACAAATTGCATGGTGAATATCGATCATTTCTTGATCTCTCTTCCATTTTTTAACTTCTCACTTTGCAATGTATTGATTTTTATGTTCACTTTTTCGCTAAAGTTCCTCTTTAGGAATACCTGGGGCAGCATGAGCCCTGGCCTATGCCTTTTGGCACTTGAACTACGGGAAAGATATAAGGTGCAAGAAAACGGGTATAACTTTTTCACCAAGAAAAATTAGAATCATTTTAAAATAAAGGCATTCCTGAGAATCAGTACAATCAGTACAAAACTTGCCAGATCTGTCTTCTTGTTTCTTTGCTTAATATCCATTTGAGATAATTATAGACCTATGGATGTTATGTACTATAGAAGCAAACTAAAAAAAAACAACAATCTATAGGCTGGATTTATAATGTGACATTTATGTTTTATGCATATGTATGTTACGGCCAGAACCCGAAGTCTGGCCACCTCGGGTACTGGCCGGTCAAAACTAGAAGTGGCCGTCAGACTGTGGCCATTGGCCAATACCCCAAATGAATTGTTTCCTGATGGCTCAGTTACTCTGTTACTGTTCTGGCTACTCCTCTTGCCATCTGTTCAGTCGGGGACACATGTGCAGCATTGCCAGCCGGGGACACACGCCACCTTCCAGTCATTCGTTGCGGCAGGGAAGTAGAGCAGGAAGGCTGCATACATTGCTTCTACCAGCACCGGCTCTGCAGGAACGAACGTCAGGCATCCCTGCCGCTACGAACGACTCTGGGGGAATGCTTGTGCCCGGCAGAACAGATGTCAATAGGAGGTGGAAAAGGGGAGGAGCTGGTGCAGTAACAGAGTAACTGAGCCGGCAGGAAACAATTAATTCCAGGTATTGGCCGCAGTATGACGTCCACTTCTAGTTTTGACTGGCCGAAACCTGAAGAGGTCAGACTTTGGGTTCTGGGCATAACACATATACTGTATGTTTACTATTCAATTACTGGACATAAAACCAGGGCCGGATTTGTACTTTCCAGTGCCCCAATCTGTCCAACACCCAGTCTAGCGATCACTGGTTTGAAAGGGCTGCCCTACATTGTGCTGCTCTGCCCTTCGTTCAACAAAGAAGCAGTGCATGCTCCTTTCACTCAATCTCCCTATAATTTCTCACTCCTGTCGGGATGTGGACAGCAGCCCAAAGTGTTCTGGGCAGCCATACATAAGAAACTGAATGAGCAGCACTTGTCACTTGTACACATACCCATAACACTCCTGGCCTCGGCTACTGTGCACCTCCAGGCAGGAGTTCAAAGTTACAGTGAGCATGAGTGAACAGAGCATACACTTCTTCTTTGTCCCCTGTGTGACTGGCCACAGTCGGAGCTACAAATGGGAGGCAGGGCAGCGCAATGGAGAGAAGCCCATCCAAAACAGAGAACAGGTAAGTAGAAGGATCCCACACTACACACGCTGGCATAGATGTAGTGTCAGCTCAGGTGTCCTTTAAACAGTGACAATATAATACTTAGGGCTGAGCCACACTGCAGAGCACTTTTCAATCAGTTTCTCTCATTGACTTGCATTAAAATCATGGTAAAATCCTGGCAAAATGTACATAAATTCAACATCAGAAGGTTATACATACTGTCGATTGTTTTGCAAATATAAATAAATATAAATAAATGTTAACCTGTTTCTAAACTTCCTGCGTTCACTGATGGCTAACACATGCTCTACTGCTACGAAAATTAGTCAGGAAAGAGTTAAACTGTAGCACAGAGACTACCATAAATTTAAGAGGTCTCAGGTCTTTAGCAGTGCTGACCAGCAATAAAATGTCTGACAGCTGTGAGGAGGAGAGGGAACTTAGCACTGTAGCAGAGCTGATAAATCCTGTCCATGAATGGGATAGGGTGCATGAAAATGTGCCGAACTCAGGAGTTCTGCTCTTTACTGTAAATCCCTGACACTTCTCACAGCAGCTTGTATGTCCATCATACAGAGGACAGGATCATCAGCTGACAGTAGATGCTGTCTGTCATTACACACCAGGAACTATGAGATATATTGGAATTCAGGCAGCAGAGAAAAGCATAGTGACTGCTCTGTGGACCAGGAGAGATGATGTACTTTTACATATGACCTCTTATCTCTCCGAGTCCTGCTGCCCTTCTGCCTTTACCGCCCAAGGCCACGGCCTTTGTGGCCTTCCCAGAAATCCAGCCCTGCATAGAACCACTAGCCATTGTGGCTGCTGATCTTTTAATTCACTCACATTATCTTAAAAAAATTATTCATACATCTTTGAACAGATTTCTCTATCAAATTTTGCATACCCTATGTCACTATGTTTATAAATAAAGCATGTTTCTGGACAGTCATCACTCACTTAAAATCACTTATACAAGTGAACTTTGTAGATGTTACTACTATGATCCTAAGTATGGCTTTCATATGTTGTGTGGGAAGGTCTTGTAGCCTTCTGCATTAATATGTAAGTCAACTGGCTGTTGTGCTCTATATACTGTATCTTTCAATACACTAATATTGAGGTTATTGTACTTTACACATTTTTCCAGCTCAACACAATTGCTGCATCCAGGAGGACTTACTCTTCCTGCTACAATATTCATTTATTTTACATTATAAAAGAATACAAAGGTATCTTTGCTTGTCTACATAGTAGTTACATCAGAAGATCAGAACTGGAATCTCCAACAGAACATTGCTGCTGAAGTTCCTAAGTAATGTAATAAAAGAAGTAATGTAAGGAACACGTGTGGAGTCTTTGATCACTAGGAACACCTAGTTTTGTGGAGGATTTTTTTTTATTATAAAACAGGTCTCTGATTATAATTGGGTGTTTGAAGAGAATATGCCTCCATTCACTGGTCTGCATCACCTTCCTCTCCTTTAGAACAATAACCCCTTTAGTCTGTAGAATCTCAGAACCTATTAAGTTTTGTATGTTGAGGGCAGCACTTTCCCAGATTGTCACACCTTCCCCCACCCATCATTCCCTCCTTTCTGTCTTTTTTTCCAGGTGTCAGATGGGGAACCTTCTAAAAGTCTTGTCTTATAGCGACCTAGAACAGTGTCCTACATTTTTCCTTGACTTTGAAAGTGAGATCATTTTTAATTTTTCCATGTTTCTCTTTTGTTCTCATATTTTTAAGTTTGTTTTGCTTCTTTTCTTCAATTATTACATACTTTATTGTAAAGACTCGTCTCATTAGGTAACCAAGTAGATGTAGCAACAATGGGATGACTGGTTTTTCAGAGAGGATGGATGTGTCACAAAATGGACCCCAGACATCATTTTTGTTTTGTTTTTTACATGCTATTATTTGGTTTATAGGTTAGTTTATGTAGAATAAATGAACCGGGGTCATTAACAATTTGAAAAGATTACTATACAGAGAGAGTCATTATTAATGAAATAAGACTGATGCATTCATGCAGAAATCTCACTGTACTTTCAGAGGAAAAAGGTCCGTCAGATTAGAAGGAAAAGGTTCTGTCAGGTTAGGAGGAAAAGGGTCTGTCCAGTTAGGACATGTCAACCAGTTTGCTTCTGTTGTCAGCTCATACAGCAAAAATAAGCCTCACCGATGTTCCCAGCCTATGCAGTACTGTCTGATACACTTACTTAACATTCATGCAAAATTATGGTTGTGACTTTTAGCAGGGGCGTAGCTAGGGGGCTTGGGGCCCCAGTGCAAGTTTTATATGGGGCCCAAAGCTCTTAGTTAATATGGAGCCCCAAAACCTACTAAGGACAGCTGCAGTGTCAGGGAGGTGTAATCACAGTAACGAAACAGTTTGTTGAGGATCACCACTGTGCAATGCACATATAGAGGTGTTCAGTACCAGCATAGCAACAATGAAAAGCTATTAAGATGGATGAAGGTGGGCCCCTTTGGTCCAGGGGCCCCGATGCATTGGCAACCTCTGCACCCCCTATTGCTACACCACTGACTTTCAGAACAGACAACATAGTCCCTGAGCAGGGTTAATGCCAGTGGACAACAGAGGCTGTTTTCAGAAATAGGATTGTTGCTTTATCTGATTGCAAATCAGGTGGCAATAATGTGATGTTTGCTCAGTTTTGCTAGGTAACTTTCCAGTTCAGAATAAAATCCAGTGGCAGCAAGTCAACTCTAGAGTCAATGACCCTAAGAAATAGAGATGTTTTCCTACTGTTCCGGCTTTGGGTGGTGCTTTCCTTTAACACTGTGATATTCTGACTGTTCGCTTCCTGCTGTCCCTAATGTATGTTTGCTGCTGTCTTTTCAACTGTTGAGCATTTTACAGCCCATGATCACTGCATTTGTTTTTCCTCTTAGCAACCAACTGCATTTTTCTCATCAGACTGCTAGTCTTATGGTATAGATGCTTTGACTATCTTATTGTGTTTGGGGACTATAGATGCACAACCAACAGAGGCAGAAACCATAGTGTGGAACCAGGTCAATTCTGTCCTAGAAGAGGCCCAGAGTATCCTAGCTGAACTGCAGTCTTACCGTGGTGCTGGACAGGAAATAAGACAGGTGAGCTTCCATTTGTATAGCTGACACTTATTGTTGTAGCTGACACTTATTGTTGTACTATTACAGATGAGTTCTTTGTTGCTATTGGTTTTTGTACTTTGCATTTTCCTGTCTGTGTTTTTTTATTAACCCCATAATGATATTAACCGTTATATTGTTATATATCTTATAATGCTTATAAGTTATTTGCACAACTGCATTCTCTAAGACACATTGGGCCCGATCCAACTCACTTTTCTCCAAGTTTCCCCCTGGGACATATTTTCACATCTTATCAATAAAATGCCTTTTTACGCCACCAGCAGGCAATACTAATCTTACAGTACTTTTTATCTACTTTTTCAATTGCAGAGTGTTGAAAAATTATTTTAAACAGAAAACAAGATGAAAAATTATATATTAGGAGAAATATAGGCAAAAAAAGTGAATTGTATGGGGCCTATTTAGTAATTCTGTTAGTTATAAAGGGCTTGATGTATTAAAGTTCCTCTGAGCTGCAAACAAGTGATCTTTCACATGCATATACCTATGCTGAGAACTTCTGTAAATAAATGCAGGCTGGCCTGTGAGTATAGAAAAAAAAGTGCAAATGCACAAATGCTGATTCTGCAACACTTACTATGGTCCATTATAGCACACACAAGGCTTTCACAGCACAGACATAGCTCTACGATCAAGCATATTTATACTGAGTTTCATGAATAAGTCAAGTTCTTAGCAGTCTACATTTAATGATGTTATTACAGCATTATCATTGGTATATTCTCATGGAATATGTGTTATTTTACGTGTGTTCACCTCATGCTCTTGCGATCTGTCATCTGCAGTAGACACACTGTACATAAAAGTCATTTTCACATCATAACCCATGAGTGAAGCTTCCATAAGAGCCAGACAAGCTCACGTTTAGTGGTCTTTAAAACAACTTTCTCAGATTTTTGTCATTTTAACTTCCATTTATGAACTATGGGGTGCACTGGAACAAGTGAATTGCGAGACTATGTTTGTTAATTTAAACATTGTGTTATATTGTGTTCATACATACTCTGTGATTACATGTACCCAATGAATGGCTGAGTAATAGTCTGGGTATTGTAGTCCAGAAAACCAGCTTATTTGCTTCTAGGAAAACCTTCTGCTCCAGTGCGTGTATGAAGGTATCTTCTCCAGCTTTTCACATTAAGCATACGGACGCTGCTTTGTAGAAACTGGAGCAAAATTTCACCCGTAACTCACAGTATGTATGTTTCCCCATATATCCTAGGGAAAAAAATAACCTGCTGTAGGCAACAGCTTTTTTTATCCAGGTTTTGCCCTTATTTTGCCCTAGCTAGGATACAATATTAGAGGATACAATATTAGAAAAGCTATTGTAATTTCAGGTTTTTTTTTTTTAGAATGTTTTAACTTTTTGTAAATTGATATTGTTATTGGTCTGCTGGCCTTGATATTAGCAGCAGTTCTCTGCAAAGCAGTGGCGTACCATGGAATGGGTGACACCTGGGTAGAGGGCTCCAGCCAGCAGGACAATTTAGCATTGAAGTTTCTGGGGATGAGGGGGCTTAATCTCACCTAATCCCAATGCATCCATGCTCATTGGCATCTGGCCGCCCACTCTACTTACTGTTTCTTGCATGACAACTAATTACACGCAACATGCAGAGGTCAGGTAGTCAGGGACACATGGGAATCAGGTGGGATTCACTCACAAGCTACTTCGCTGTGCCCTTCTCTGCCGGGGGAGGTGGGCCATGGAGAGGGTGGGAGGAATGATGTAGGCCCCCTTCCCGTGGGGTACTGTTAGACCACCAGGCAAGCTATAGGGGGATTTGGGTGGGGGGGTACCAACAGACCACCAGGGATGTCATATGGGGGGTACCACTAGACCACCGGGGATGTCACATGGGGGGGTACCACTAGCACACGATCCCCTCAACCCCATCCTCAAAAAAAATAGTTTTAATGGGGAGGGAGATGTCTGTAAATAATCAGCTTCAGGTGTCAAATAACCTACTTATGCCACTTCTGCAAAACCTTAAAGAAAAGCTAAACTTGTGTTAAAAAAATGTTTTTAACCACTTAAGGACCAGGGGATATTCCAGTGATCGGTGCTGCGTGGGCTCTACAGCCCGAAGCACCGATCAGGTATGTGCCAGGGCGATCAGACTTCCCCCTCCTTTTTCCCCCACTAGGGGGATGTCCTGCTGGAGGGGTCTGATCGCCGCCGGCAATTATTGATTTGTGGGAGGGGGGGGGCTCCTCAAAGCCCCCCCTCCGCAGCGTTTTCTGGCCTCACCTCCGTTCCCTCCCTCTCCCTTCCCCTCTGAGCGGCGCAGGACGGATATCCGTCCTGCACCTGATAGGATAGGCTTCTGCCTATCAGATGCCGGCTATCCCCGGCCAATCAGAGGCCGGGGATCGCCGATCTACTTCACGGCGCTGCGCAGCAGCAGCGCTGTATGATGTAAACAGCGGGGATTTCTTCTCCGCGTGTTTACATTATGCGTGCGAGCCGCGATCGGCGGCTCACACACTGTTCACGGAGACAGTCTCCGTGAACTGGCATGGAAAGGCTGTTTCCATGCTATACCACTAACGATCCACTGACGCCTATCAGCGTTAGGCGGTCGTTAAGTGGTTATCATAAATAAGTGCTACACAAGCTTTGTAGTTTAATGCTATTATCTTTACTTTACCCTCTGCAGCCACCTACACGTTTCCAAACTTTGCATATGATTGAAAACATGATTACTATCAGCCAGTGATGTAACATTAAGCCTCGCGACCCTCGAGATTGCCAGTGGGGGGGGGGGGGGGGGAGAGGGAGGGAGAGGTGGGGCGGGAGTAGGCTTTGGGGGCCCTCCCTCTTCTGCAGAGTAAGCACAGTGGGGCAGAGTTTACTTGCTCCAGAACTACGTCAGGTTCCTCTGCTTCTCGAAGGCCACTTGCTCTGTACTGCATAACCTTGATCTGCATAGTTGGATAAAGGATCATTTAGTATTTTTTAGGAAAGGAAAATAATGTAATATTTATTTGAGCATGCAGCGTGTATTTCTTTGACAAAACCCCAGTTTATAAAAGGAGCATCACTAGCTGTGTTCACACCCTTATCCCAAATAAATGTAATGCAGTAACGGGGATGCCAAAAATTTTACTTCCTGTTATTTGATTTAATATAAGCAGATAATATAGGCAGTGTCGATCTGGGAGGTGGAAAAACTGAGGAAATCCACCTGCTGGCCAAACCGCAGAAACCCTGAGTTATCACAGAGACCTGCAGCAAGTCTTCACTGTGAGCAGCAACACCTGATTACTGCTGCTTGGCCAGCAAGTGGATTTCCTCAGCTTTTCCAGCTCCCAGTCCAACACTGAATATAGGGCCTTTCATTCAACAAACAGTGTACTGTAACCATGATTGCAAGGAAACAGAATTGAATTCACTGACATGACTAGAAAACAACATATTTGGCTTTTTGGTTGAAATGGGCATGTAACTTTTAATAACATTTAATTCATAAAATGACTTGTGCATCTATGACATATATATATATTTTTTTGATCAAATAAAGGTTTAGTATCACTGTAATGGATGTTATATGGGTGGATTCATCCTGTGCATCTTCCAACTTTCTGGAAGAGTCTTTGGCTGAATAAAAATGATTTGCTGTGTGCGGGGGTCATTAAATAAACCACATACAAACATTTTTTTTAAAACACTTGGTTAATGAAACTTGTATTCTTTAAATACCTGTACATTAATTGGAACATGTACTTTCATCCTGAGTTCCCAGGGCTGGAGAACATTGGAGAGCATTAGTGATCCTGCAAACCTTGCCTGGATTTATTTAGATATATCAGGCGGGGTTCCTCGAGATCCAAAACTAATTTGCAGGGTTCCTCCAGGGTAAAAAGGTTGAGAAAGGCTGAGATATATTCTATATTGGTTGACAAGAGATTGCAACAGGTGACAGAATCATACCAGACCATTCAAGGATTGCCATATGAAGGGGACCTCCAGCCCCGGCCCACATTGTATCATTTTATCTCCTATCTCTTTTCTGTTTTTTCTGTTTTCTTCAGGCAATCCAGAACCCCCTGGATGTGCATCTGCAGGAAGAAGCATGGCGCTCTGTTTGTCCTCTCGTTGCCAAACTAAAGCGTTTCTATGAATTCTCTCTACGTCTTGGTAATTTTTCCACATGGTACTCTTTATAATGAAACATCTATTAAATTATTTTTCATTTTTTCTTTTTTTTTTCTCTATGGAACTGTGTATTCCCCATGTGTAACGGGACTGCAGTAAAAAAAAAATCATAGCATCATATATTTCCTCCTAAGGTGGGATTCACACTGTGGGCTTGATTCACTAAACCGTGATAACTCTCATCACAGCTGCGCTAGCGTTTTCATGCGCAATCGCAAATTTTCGCATGCAAATATTCCCGATTGCGCGTGGAAATTTGCGATTTTGCGTGAAAACAATTGCAAAAATCCTCACACAGCCGTGATACGAGTTATCACGGTTTAGTGAATCAAGCCCTGTGTGCGCTGCATAGGGCATGTATTATAATGTGTGTGAACTGCAATGGACACTGTGGGCTCTATTCATAAAACATTTGTGGCGAAAACACTCCTGGAGGTAAAATACCGCAGCGGTATTTTAGACTTCTGGGTGGTCATTCATAGAAATCTTGCCAGCTGCGATAGCAGAGCGGAGATCTCCCGCTGAAAGCTGGCGGTAAGCTGTCGGAAGGCATGCGGAAACACTTCAGCCGACAGAGTCCCTCCGTACACTGCTCTCTCTGGGAGATCTGTCCCATTCACTTGTATGTAATCCGCAAAATCAGAGGAAGCGGTATTTCCCGTCCACATACCGCTTCCTCTAAACTTTATGAATGGCCATTTTGTTACTTTTTTCTAGATAAATCTAGAAAAACACTGGAGAAGGCGGAAATTTCTCGCTCTGCTGGGGGATTGTAGATTTTCATGCGAGAACAGCTTTTATGAATGCCCACTTTGCTAAATGGACGGGAAAATCCGCTGTTTTGAGCGGAAAACTTGTGGTAACCTTTTATGAATAGAGCCAAGTGAGTTATACCATACACTTTAATTCAAGGCCTGCATTTAGCGAATTAGAATAACGTGATCAGTTACAAGGCTGTACTGTGAACAGGCTTATAGAATTGTATGGGCAGTGAACTGACATGCAGAATTGCTCTGCAATGCAAATGATGCAGCATGAATGCACACTATATGTTTATGTATTTAATAAATATAGTCTGGTGTCACAGCTTGGATAACTGTGCTGCCTGTATTTGTTTCTCATAGAGAATGCCTTGCACAGCCTTCTGGAAGCGCTTACATCACCTCCCTATGCTCCAACACAGCACCTGGAGAGAGAGCAGGCCCTGGCCAAACAGTTTGCTGAAATTCTGCACTTCACCCTTAGCTTTGATGAGCTCAAGGTATAAGAACACCAACAAAGTCTAACCATGTAATCAGAAATGGGTTTCTCAGGTCTTGTACACTGGTTTTGGGATGTTATATGTACAGAAATGTATTTTTCTTGTGTTATTCACCACTTTCACATACTTCGATGTTTGTTAATTCATGGAACATTTGCTGATGTATACTTTTGAAGATTGTAGATAGTGCTGTACCATCGCAGGATGCAGAGGTTGTGATGGCACATTGACCTTTGATTGCAGGGCACTCAGGGCAGTCCTTCAAGCCCTAGATTGGGCCTTCATTGATGGGATAATTGTATTGATCACCTGTGTGTGTTTTGCATGGTGGTATAATTAACAAACTCTATTAGAACAACTGAAGTGAGCAGAATATGGAGGCTGCCATATTTATTTAGTTTTAACCACTTGAGCCTAACTGGACGAATATATTTGTCCAGTGTTGTTGTGGAGATTGCACCACCAGTTTGTTACTAAATGAGGCACATGTGATATCATTTTAACCGTGACGAGTTGTAGAATACATTTTGGTGTGTCTTAAAGCTGTGAACCACTTCACATGAAAAATAGGTAGGGACAAACTCAATCAAACATAAAAAGTCATTTTCAGACTTATGATCAAACTTGGGAAAGTTTTAGCAACGCTACAAGAGACATATGTGGTATCATTTTAACTGTGATAAGTAGTAGAATAGAGTTTTAGGGTTGAGGCCCATGTCTCCTGTATTTTTTTAGTCACAAACTGAATCAAAAGAAATTAAATTTCGCATATTCTGTACCAAAATAAAAGACTTGTAAAATGAAAACAAAGTGACAGAATATGAAAGAAACAACATATTGTTACCTTAGGAACCTGGCTTTTTAAATATGTATGCCATGAGGGTATATTACTATTATTTTTCAAAATAAGGTCTTGTAATCATTGATAGCGTACAACGAGAAAGCAAAAAAACAAAAAACAGAAAAAAAGACACCTTTATTTCCAAATACAATATTGTCACCATACATTGTGCAAGGAACATAATCTAAATGTTGCAATAACCAGGATGGATGAGCAAATAAAATTAGTGGGTTTAACTTACAGTCAGCACTGTTTAATGTAAAGTTATAATGGATGTAAATGGAGAAATAGTTTGATATTTTATTTTGTTCCCTTATTTTCCCTTTAAAATGCATAGCAAATAAGGCGATTACTAAACAAAATTAACACACAATAAAAGCCGAATTTGTCCTGAAATAGATCATTTAGCTGTGATAAGGAGTAATAAATTTATTGACAAATGAATGGGAGCAGCACCTATATGTGAAAATTGCTCTCGGGCTGAAGTGGTTGCCTGGCAGCCCTGCTGATCTATTTGGCTGCAGTAGTGTCAGAATAACACCAGCAACAAGCATGCAGCTAATCCTGTCAGATCTGACAATAATGTCAAAACACCTGATCTGCTGCATGCGTATTTATGGCCTATGGCTAAAAGTATTAGAGGCAGAGGATAAGCAAGATGGCAAGGCAACTGGTATAGCTTAAAGGATACCCGAACTGACATGTGACATGATGAGATAGATATGTGTATGTACAGTGCCTAGCACACAAATAACTATGCTGTGTTCATTTTTTCTTTCTCTGCCTGAAAGAATTAAATATCAGGTATGCAAGTGGCTGACTCAGTCCTGACTCAGACAGGAAGTGACTACAGTGTGACCCTCACTGATAAGAAATGCCAACTATAAAACACTTTTGTCGCAGAAAATGCCTTCTGAGAGCAAGAAAGTGGTAAAAAAGGGGAATTTCTTATCAGTGAGGGTCACACTGTAGTCACTTCCTGTCTGAGTCAGGACTGAGTCAGCCACTTGCATACCTGATATTTAACTCTTTCAGGCAGAGAAAGAAAAAAAGGAACACAGCATAGTTATTTGTGTGCTAGGCACTGTACATACACATGTCTATCTCATCATGTCACATGTCAGTTCGGGTATCCTTTAAAAATATATATATATGACAGCCTCCATATCCCTTTCGCTTCAGTTGTCCTTTAAGGTGTTTACATATATGCATGTCACCTAAAGGGATCAGGACTTGAACCCTCAGGCAACAGTTCAGGAGTTATGCAATGTCCAGACTCCTTACTCTGCTGTTCCAGAGTGATATGCCTGTTACTGTGGAGTAGGGAAGAGGGACGATGCTTCTGGTGGGTGGGGTGGGAGAGGATTAATGAATTTGGTCGCTGATTGTCACCTAAAGATCTGATATGCTGGATCAGAAAGCGATCTTGGCAGACCTGGAAGATGCCTGTACACACACTAGATTCTCAGCCAAGATGGCCCAACTGGCTGGCTGCCACTGCCAGGATCAGCCTAGCAAAGTAGCTGGCAGACTATAGCTGATCCATTTATATTTTTCATCTAGCTTGCCAATGCAGGGTTGGATTCAGTCTATTCTCCCTCTATTTTCAAACCAGGGGCTTGAATCTCTAACAAAAATAGTGAGTAAGCTCCTGTTACTCACGCTATTTAATCAGCATGCCTTAATTTTCAGTTCCTGCATGCTACGCGCACTAGTGGCAGCATAGCATGCCTAATTAAGCTTAGTCAGAGGAGGCCGCGCTCAGCGCACACTATGCAGCGGTAGTGCAGCATAGCAAGCGCTGGTAACTTTCGCCCATTTCTTGACAGTAACAAACCCTACACTCGTCCCGCCCTGAGCCCCTTACGGGCCATTGACTTTAACGGATGTGATCCCGACACTTTGATTAGCCCAGTAGGCTGCCTGTCACTTGACTTTTTTACCGAGTGCTGAGAAGTTATTTTAAACAGAATATGAAAAATTATCTCCTACGAGATAAAAACTTAAGTGAATTGAATAAGGACTATTAAATTGAATGAAAAGTGTATTAAAATTTGGGCCTCAGTTGATGGATTTTAATCCAAGTATAGACTAAAACTTGATGAGTTTCAATCAGGTGCAGATGGGTGATATGTAATAGCTTTGGACTACCTTGATCTGTACAAAGCTAGAATTGGCAGCATTTCTTTTCAAACAGATTCCCCGTCAGCAGTGCAGTTTCTAGGCTAAAATGCACCCAGGGCGAGGGTGTAAAAATTGCGCCCCCCCGAGCAACGTATGGGTGTCCGCAGTATAGGTTAGCCAGGTCTAGTTGCACTTAGTATAGGTCCCCCCAGTATAGGTAGCCAAGAATAAGTACCCCAGTATAGGTAGCCAGGCATAGGTGAGCCAGTATAGTTGCCCCCGCTATAGGTTAGCCAGGTAGGTGCCTCCAGTATAGGTAGCCAGTATAGTTGCCCCCAGTATAGGTTAGATAGGCAGGCACCCCCGGTATAAGTTAGAATTAGATAGGTAGGTGCCCCAGTACAGGTTAGCTAGGTGGGTGCCTCTAATATAGGTAGCCAGAATAGTTGCCCCCAGCATAGGTTAGATAGGTAGGTGCCCCCAGTATAGGTTATTTAGGTAGGTGCCTGCAATATAGGTAGCCAGTATAGTTGCCACCTGTATAGGCTAGCTAGGTAGGTGCCCCCAATACAGGTTAGATAAGCGCCCCCAGTATAGGTTAGATAGGTAGCTGCCCCCCAGTATAGGTTAGATTAGGTAGATGCCCCCCAGTGTAGGTTAGATTAGGTAGGTGCCCCCCAGTGTATGTTAGATTAGGTAGGTGCCCTCCAGTATAGGTTAGATTAGGTAGGTGCCCCCCAGTGTATGTTAGATTAGGTAGGTGCCCCCCAGTGTAGGTTGGATAGGTAGCTGCCCCCCAGTGTATGTTAGATTAGGTAGGTGCCCCTCAGTATAGGTTAGATAGGTAGCTGCCCCCCAGTGTAGGTTAGATTAGGTAGCTTCCCCCCAGCATAGGTTAGATTAGGTAGGTGCCCCCAGGATAGGTTAGATAGGTAGCTGTCGCCTATAATGGAGGGGGGAGCCGGAGCCGCGGGGAGGGCAGCCCGACCTCTCCCTCCCTCTCCTCTCCCGGGCGCCCTCCGTGCTCCCCCCTCAGATGCAGAGCGAGCAGCCAGGAAGCGCTGTATACAACTCACCTGCCTGGCTCCAAGCGCTGCTCTCTCGCCGCCGGTCTCCTCTCTCTGCATAGATGCGGATACACACGCTGCTTCCTGTTTAGCCGGAAGCAGCATGTGTATCCGCATCTATGCAGAGAGAAGAGATCGGCAGCAAGAGAGCGGCGCTTGGAGCCAGGGAGGTGAGTTGTAAACAGTGCTTCCTGGCTGCTCGCTCTGCATCTGAGGGGGGAGCACGGAGGGCGGCCCGGGAGAGGGAGGGCTGCCCTCCCCGCGGCTCCGGCTCCCCCCTCCATTATAGCGCCCTCCTCCCAACAGCGCCCCGGGCGGTGGCATGCCCCGCACGGCCCTAGAAACGGGCCTGCCCGTCAGACGAACACAGTGAATCCAGCACAGGAGACTTGGGCGCACAGGGAATAACTTCGGCGCAGTCAGAAGATGGAGCTGAAGTTACTTTTAAAACACTATAATTCGGCCTCCAGCAATTATTTCATTCCCCACCATCCATGGCAGCCTGAAGGGGGAATAGTATTTAACATGGCCGGGACTTGTGCAGCAGCAGGATCAGCCCTATGCCGGCTGTATCCTGCGCCCAAGTCTCTCACGCCGATTCTTCTCGTACGCCCATCAGGAAGCTATGATTCGTTTGGTGGAGCAAGTAGATTTCCAAGCGTATGGCTAGCTGTATCGCGATGATAAATCATAGCTAGATTTATAAGTATCTGATTGGCTGGTTGCAATTACATGATCTACAAGCAATCAGAAAGAGAGATTAATCATCTCTAGTCACTGATTTGGAATAGGTGTGGAGGCCTGCTCACATGGGACTCACTAAACATTCCAGCTAGAAAACTTCTAGATTTACTTTTAACTTTTCATATTTGAAAAATATGAGGCCGTCAGAAGATATCAGAAGTGCACAATCGTTTTGTCATACAATTATGATCTCAGTTTGCATTTATTTTCTTAAAGCATGAGAAAACCTCTGGTGTATTGCTGATATCCAAAGGGAAAATTAGCATCAGCTATGAAGATACATTTCTTGATTTTGCCCTCAAGATCACCAACCCACAGGAATTTCTCAATAACCATATGATGTTTTTCTGATACCATCATAATGGGCCACATTGTGCATTGATCATTTCACGTCTATCGGAATCTTTATTATCAATTCTGTTTACTATGTTATAATTGGTACACTGACAGGCGTACGTATGAAATCGCCACCAGGAGACTTGGGCACAGGCGTAACAATAGGGGATGCAACCCCTGCCCCCGCGGGGGGCCCCGGGGCCCCCCTAGAGCCCGCTCAGGAGGTATGTGACCTGCCTGCCGCCGCTGCTGCCCACTGCCACCAATGATTGCAGCAGGAAGCGCGCTGAGAGGAGAGCCCAAGGTGAGGGAGGGAGGGGGGAAAATGTCCCCCCTCCCCACCGATCTGCGGCCACGCTCTCCTCTTATGTTGCGACCCCTCCTGCCCCCCAAAAGTCCCTGAGCGGGCCCTAGGGAGGGGGGCCCGGATTTTTTTTTTTTTGCAGGGGGGCCTGGGGATTTCTAGTTATGCCCCTGGACTTGGGTGCAGGATACAGCCAATATATGGCGCACCCTGCTGCTACACAAGTTCCTGGCGGCGTTAATTACTATTCCCCCTCTAGGTCCATGTGGATGGTGGGGAAGGATGTAATTCGGCTTCCAGCTATTGCTGGGGGCCCAAATTACAGAGTTTTAAAAGTAACTTCAGCTTCCTCTTCTGACAGCGCCGAAGTTACTCCCTGTGCGCTGCTATAGCCGTAATTCCTATTATGGTCTATGGTGGCACCGGCTGCGCCCAAATATCCTGTGCTGTATTACAGTGCTTGGTAACAGAGGTAGACGTAATATAGAAAGTTATCTGAGAGAGACCATGAAATAATTTATGAGTACAATATTACTGCATTACACTTGCAATAACTTTTTATTTGACTCTTTTATATTTTCAGATGACAAATCCTGCAATACAAAATGACTTTAGCTACTATAGACGGACTGTGAGCCGCAACCGGCTAAACAACTTCCAGGTAACGCCTGTAAATTTATTTAAGGTTTTGTTTCCAACCTAGTAAGGATTCCTGATCTAAAAGCCGGTCTCTGTGTTTTAGGTTGATGCGGAGTGTGATGTAAACAATGAGATGGCCAATCGCATGTCTTTGTTTTATGCGGATGCCACACCTATGCTTAAAACGCTGAGCAATGCAACTACCAAGTTTGTGTCTGAGGTAAGCATGGATAGAAAAAGTAAAGATTTCACCACAGAGAACTATACTCTGCTCCCACGTATAGGAGGCTAACCTGTACTGTAGCTTTCTGGATTTTGTGACTTCAGAGTTCAATAAAGAACAGTATTGCTTTAAACCTATACTCTACAGTAATAATTCTTTTCAATATTCCTGCAGAACAAGTCTTTGCCAATTGAGGACACGACAGACTGTTTGAGCACTATGGCCTGTGTATGCAGAGTTATGCTCGAGAATCCGTAAGTATCCTGGAACCAAATTCTTCTAAACTCTGTTAAGTGCCTGTTTGTTCAACTGGACACAGAGGGAGTTGATTTATAAGATGCCAAGTGAGCCTGTGTTTGCTTTACAGTAGAGCTTTGACTTCTTAAAAAGTAATGGCCCGTACTCACGGGCTGCAGAAGTGGCCTGTCGCCAGCGCACGTGAGCGTGTGGGCGACAGGCCGGCGACAGCTCCTCGCCAGGTCCCTCCGCGTACACACGCGGAAGAGGAACCAGCGGCGAGACGGAAGCTGTCGCCGACGTTCCTCCTCCCCCCGCCGGAAGCTCCATTTACCACAATGGAGGTTGCTGTCGCTAGTCCGCGTACTCACGCGGACTAGCGACAGTTGCGGGGGAGGTGCGGCGGCGACTGTCGCCATGCGATTGAAACTTTCAATCGCATGGCGACATGAGCGACGGGCGACAGTTCGGGGTGCGCGCGCGCGCGCGCGACGGCCCATACTCACGGGCGACCTGTCGCCGCAACACGCGCGCGCCGCGTGTTGAGGCGACAAAGGTCCCTCGTGAGTATGGGCCATAAGGCTCGGTTCAGTGCAACGGTCACAGAGACGAGGCTCAGATGAGGGCAGCACCAGGAAGGAAGGCAGAGCAGCAGACACTGGTGGCATGGGGCACGCATGGCGCCCATAGTACAGTGGCACCCATGGCATGAGCCATGCCTGTACCCCTCTATACATGCCACTGGTTTCAGCAGGAATAGTACTGTATCTGTATTGTACAGATACGCTGTGCTGTGAATGCGCTGTGGTCCATTGCAAGGTCTGCTGCCATTTTGAAGCCAATGGGCTTGATTCACTAAGACAAATAGCGTGCTTTATCAGAGATAACACGACTTATTAAAGTTATCGCGCCTTATCAGAGTAGCATAGAAAAATTATGCCTGCTAATTGGCAATGACGAGAGCTTCACTCGTCCTGCCCTGAGCCCTTGCGGGTTCGTAGTGCTTGCTATGCTACTCTGATAAGGCGTGTTGACTTTGATAAGGCGTGTTAACTTTGATAAGGCATGCTATTTTTCTTAGTGAATCAAGCCCCTTGCATGATACTCAGAAAATTAATGGCAAGTAATAAGAATTGTTAGGATTGTCCTTTGCAAAAACTCAAGTAACAAAATGGCCACATTGAAATGGATGGATGTTATCCAGCCTATATAAAATCACTGCAAGGTTCATCTGATCTGCTGTCCAATTCAGCAAAACATCAGGGCAGCAGAGCAACTGAGCTTTACTGCAAGTAATTAACTATGATCACACTAATGACTGCATTTACATACACATATTCGCAGATGTATTTTCTAACACATGCCATACATGCTCCTATGCATTAAAAAGTTGGCACGTGCAGGAGAAATTTAATACATCTAAATGTAAAACATGAACAACGTGCAGGGAAAAATAAATATTAAGCTGCAAGTTTTTTTGTTTTGGGAATGGTCAAATGCGTTATGTAGGTTTTTTTTTTCTTTGCATGCGCAAACCAGTAAAAAAAAAAGTGGGCACTGTCACTGCCCAACTTAAAAAGACATTGACGGGAAAAAAAAATGATGATATAATAAATTGATTGTATAGTATGGATAATTACTAGAACATTAGTAGCAAAGAAAAATATTCTCGTATTTGTATTTTCAGTTATATATAGTTTTTTTCTAACATTGTATCATTCTCTAATATTTGCAGTTTACACACTACTCAGCATTCTAAATGATTTTACAGAGCAGGCCAGTGAACTTTTGAACTGTCCTCTGGAGAGAAAAAGAAAATACGGTGACTGACAGTTGAGATAACAAGCTTCATAAGACAGAGCTCTCTGCGACTTTGAAAGTTGTGGAGCTCAATGTCTCCTTTGCATAGATAACAGGAGTTTCTTAACTCTTCCTGTACTGGAAACAATATTAGACTTATGTCTCTGCTCCTAATGTTTTATTTCTTAGCTGTACTACACATACAAATCATTATATCATAATTTTTTTTTGCTTCAGTGCCTCTTTAAGTGCAGTATATACGGACACGCCTAGGTGTAGATCCCAGTTATTGTATAATCAATAATTCACATGCAGTGAAAAGGATAAAAAAAAATCACATGTGCATATAATCCCTAGATAAGAATCCCTTATAACACAGGTAAAAACTGAATCCCTACATAACTATCCAAATCTCAGAAACTGCATAATTGTCTTTTTTCACAGATGGTCAATAAATATTCAGGCTCTTTTCACACTAGGTGCTGGGTCATCTGTTCTTACAAACCGCACGTAGAATGCGACAAGCAAAGTCTATTGACATTCTTGCTACCATTCACATTAGTTAATCGTTCCAGAGCGTTACAGTGTAATGCCATTGGGAACATTTAAAATACAGTTTCCCATCGGGTAAATTAGAACTAGCGCCGCTGATATGCGTCAAAGCGAAACTTCCTGCTGTCATGCTTTGTGTCGTAACGCATGCGTACACTAGTGCAGTAGGTCTGTAATCACCTGCCGTTTTCAAGAATACTTTTCTTCTTTCACAAGTGAAATGCGGCGATGACCCAGAGCAATGAAATTTACATGCTAATCCACACATTGCTATCCTGTATTTACTCCATTGCATATTTCATCAATAGTAACAAGTTGTTCCAAAAAACATATTACTAAATCAATCATTATTCTGTAAAATCAGAATTGAGTTGTCTACTCAATTGTGTTCCTTATCAGAATGTAGACATTTTGGCACCTACTTGGCTGGCAGTGTCTATATACCTAACTGATCATAAACTGCAAATCCAATACCTTCCCTAGACATCCCTAAATATTATTATGCATTTATTTATTGGTTGTAATGCTTATTTATAACATTGTACATTGTCATGTCACTAACCATCCTTCAGAGGAGCTCAAAATCTAACCCCTAGCCATAGTCATATATCCATACCATGATATAAGACCAATTTTGAGAGAGGAACCAATTTACTTATCAGTATTTTTGGGATGTGGAAAAAAACCAATTAACCAATCAGTATATATTTGGAAAAAGGAAGGAAACAAAGTACTCAGAATAAACCCATGCCAATATAGAGAAAATATAAACTCCATACAGATGGTGGAACACCAGGCTATTATGCCAATAGTTATAGGCAATATTTAATCAGGTTATGACAATGATCATCAATTCAGGAGTTAACATTATTAAATGCCTCCTAGATCTTTCTGCATCTTCAATCTTAACATTTACAAGCTGAGCCTTGGGACTTCTTCGCATCTGAGTATGACACAGGCACTTGTCACAGAATTTTTGGTATCATGCATTAGTAGATTTCCTTTGGAGTTTCCTTCTATAGGAACAGAAACTTTTCGACAGCCTGAGGCTCAACACTTCATAACTTCACACATTTCATGGAGCTTCACAACATAAAATGATACCTTTCTTAGCAACAATGGCAATGTTATGGTCAGATTTTTTAAAGTGAGTTGGGCAAAGAACTTTTTAGAATGCCCTTGTCACTTTAGTCTGTGTCTTTTTGGTAAGGTTGCTACGCACAGCATGTCATTCTCGATTGAACCTTTACCTGTTTGCCATAGATAACATAATTGGAGAGAGTTTTAGACCTGTGGATTCAGTGCTTGACAACTAAACAATGCTGTAGATGGTTGATGGAAGCTGTGCAAGGTTGCTTAGCCATGCAATACCAATAGATGCTAAGGTATGAGTGAAGAGTAGACTGACAACTTTTTGCAGTACTTTGTGCTGGGAATGACATTCTGGGCTAATTTATCAAGAAAGCAGCAAAGAAAAGTTGAGCAAAAGTATACAGAGCCTCCAGTCAGTATGCTTGCGTCTTTCAACCGATTAAATATGATTGGCTACTGAGGTTTGAAATCTCTACAATGGAATGTCTCAAACATGACAAAGAGTAGTGTCAGAGATGGAGAGGCCAGCTATTGCACCATTCTTTTCTGTCTTTGAGCTACTCCATTTTATAGCTTTCCTTTGCTTGAGAAGGGATCACATCATAGGATAAGTGGATCAAAAAATTACCCATGTACCTATTACTCCAGGTTGTACGGTACCAGTTATTTTTAAATAAGTCATGATAGTCTGGTGACCACCATGGTACAGCCTTGCCTTTTAATTATACTTAATTATACTTGTTATTCATTTATATTGTGCTGACATTTCCACAGCACTTTATAGACTACATTGATTAGTGCATGTTTTTCGGAAGTGCTCACAAACAAATCCCTACCATTTTCAGTTTTGGAGGGAAACTGTAACGGTTGGGTGCTGCAACTCAGACGTCTGATTATTAGGTGATCTGCAGTATCACCAATAATACAGACACTATACCCGATTATGTGGTGATCTGCAGAATCACCAATAATGTGAGTATAGCTGGACAAGATACTGAGAGAGTTGTGTATTGGTGCAACCGTAACTTTATTAGTATTGAGAGGCCTTACCAGAGGAGCTGGTAAGGTCCTAACAGTATGCTGAATGTATAAAATAGCACAGACCTTTTTCAGAGGACTGGAATAGGTACAAACAGAAAGAGAATAGAAATATACAGTCTAGTCCTTCTCCAGCGGAGCTGGTAAGGTACTAGTGGAGTGAGTGACTGTATAGACTTGATCAGACCTTTCCAGTGGAGCTGGAAAGGTGCTATCAGTCACTAATAGAGCAGTAAGAGACTATTTCACCAGAGAAGCTGGCGAGCCAATAGAGCCTCACCAGTGGCGAGGGCCCACTGGTGAGTAGAAGGTCAGACAGGCCAAGTTCGGCAACAGAGAGGTAGTATCAGTACAGAATCGTAAGGCAGAAGGATAACGAGTAGACAGGCAAAGGTTCAGCAACTAGTCAGATAGGCAGAAGCACATAAACGCTAAGCAGAAAGCAAGGTCAGAGATATAGCCAGAATCATACACAGGTAATCAAATACAATTAACAATAATCCTAGTCTTGGTGTGAAGTCCTTGGTTTCAACACCTGGCACTAGTCTAAGGTCTGAGCGCTTACACAAAGTATTCACAACAGCAGTCAAGGAATTAATGAAGACTGGAGGCTTATGAAGCGGAGGTACGCTTCCAGCCACTCCCACCATGGAACCCACCAATCCAAGCAGCGAGAGTCACCAGTGACGTCAGCCGACTGGCAGGTCAGCTGACGTGCCTTCTGCCCGCATAAAGGTCCTGTCCTATGAGCTGGAGACAACACCGTTCCCGACGTGCTTGACGCCAAGGGAACGGATAACACTTGAGAGCCAGGGAGAGAGGCGGCTGCAGACACCCCCTGCGAGTCAGCAGCCGCCATATCCATGCTTGTTACAGAAACCAGTTTTAAATAAGTTTTTGGGATGTGGAAGAAAACCAGACTGCCAACAGGAGTGAAGGTACAAGGTAAAACTTCAGACCCTAACACTGCAGGAGGCATTTAGTCATTGTGGTCCAAGTAAACATAGGTATGACACTACTGTACTTCAATACACCCACAAATAACTCTGGATTTTACTGGTCTTTACATATCCCTCTGACACAAGTTGGGATTCTAAGAAACAGAAAAATTGTGTTAGTAGCCTATAAATACATAAGGGGTAACTGAGTCATAATAGGCGCTTTTCCCAGTAAGGTAGAAAACCACTGCTATACAGTAGCACTAATAGTAACTCAACAGAGCTTTATTAGGAAGTATAAATTATGAATCATTCAGGCTGAAATACTGTATATACATGTGTGATTATACTTTTATAAATATGTGCCCTTATGGAATAAAACATATTTTCTTTTTAGCATTGTACCTACAAAAATAAACTATGAATTAGATTTACATCATTAATTTTATTTTGTGCTATGTGTTTTGTTTTTTTTCTCATCCCTAGTGGGTACCGTAGCCGTTTTACCAGCAATGAGACTTTATTGTTCTGTATGCGAGTCATGGTTGGTGTTATCATCCTGTATGATCATGTACATCCTGTTGGAGCATTTGCAAAGACCTCCAAAATTGATGTAAGTATTTGACACACAGGGTGCCACACTGGGGTTTGTGCTTTGAGAATGCCACTGTACAGTAACTTGCAAGAGAGCGGTTTATTTCACAAGACCAACTAAAAGGCTTTGTGGAGCAGATTTATCAAACGCTGTGCAATGAAAACTGGAGCAAATCAAGTGCAACCGTGGATTCTGATTGGTTGCTCTGAGCAGCTGTTCTACTTTTGCTGCAGTTTTTCCCTTTTTTTCCCTTGTCCTGGTTTTGATAATTCTTTCCCTGTGTCCCCTGTTCACCCAGCCCATAGATAAATATCTAGATGGCCTAAGGGTGTAGGGTACCAGATGGGGCCTGCAACTCCTGTTATTTTGTATGCCACTGACAACTATAGAGTAGATGGCAGAAATCCACACTACCTCTAGGAAATACTCATCCTTTTGCTTTATCTTGTATATTACTTTACATATAATTAATACAGTAATAATGGAGATAAAGCAATATAAATAGATATAATTACTTAATGCTAAATAAAGCCACACAGAATTTTTATTTAAAATAGATATTGTAGATGAATGTCCATGCATTGATCTAATTTAATTTGCAGTTAACTAGGGCAGACCGGCATAGCGAGGTTTCCTATTGATTTTATTATAATACACATAGACATGAAAGGCAATCTAGTAATAACTAAATCAGCAGAGAGGAGCTTTGTTCTGATGCCACTACCTACGGAATGCACTTTGAAGAGGACCTGTACTGTATTGGGCAAAATTGAAATCCACACTTGTTACAAAGAACCAATCAAAGATAAACTAACCATAAAATGTTCTCAGGTGAGATCTGAAAATACCAAATCAAACCGCTTACTTTCAAGGCTCTGCCACAATTAGAGAAGCCAACTCTACCAGGGTCTGGCCAAGCATCCTTCTGATGATATGTATCTTCCATATGCATATACTTCCTCTCTGAATGTTTAGTTTTAATGTAATAGCTGACATCAAGATCTCATAATGCTCATCTGAGATCTGTCACATGACAGAAGCTCCAAGGATGCTGTTCATGAATGAAACATAATATTCCTGGGCAAGTTAGTATTTTTATTATATAGAGTGGTGTGAAAGCAATTTATGCATGCAAAGGTTAAAAGTAAATGGTAAGTCTACTTTACTGAGTACAGTCTTGTGGACACAATAGCACTTCTGAAATGCCGGCAGTGGTGAAGCAATAGGGAATGCAGACGTTGCAATTGCACCAGGGCCCCTGAATCTTTCAGTCACTACAAATGCTTTTAATTGGCTCTGTAATATAATGATAACCTCTCTATGTACTTTGAATAGTGGTTATTATTAAGAAACCATTCCTATCCATCTCCTTACATCTCTCACAAAGTGGTTGTCCATGGAGAGTTGGTTTTGGTCATCTTTATCATGTGACTGGGGGCCCCTGGCTCTGTACTTACACCACTGAATGTCAGCATTTTACAGTTCTTATGATACAGAGTCCCATGTAAAACAGCAAGTTCAACAATAAGTATTCTATGTAAATAGATAGTTGCAAGTGCCTGACATTTATTTAGGAATCTGCTACTTGACAATGATGTACTGCTACTGGCAGGATAGTGTGCTCGTTAAGGGCTCTGCCTCTAATACAGGAGACCAGGGTTTGAATCTCAGCTTTTCCTGCTCAGTACGCCAGCACCTATTCAGTAGGAGACCTTGGGCAAGACTCCCTAACACTGCTACTGCCTATAGAGCATGTCCTAGTGGCTGCAGCTCTGGCGCTTTGAGTACACCAGGAGAAAAGCGTGATGTAGATGTTATTTGTCTTGACTGCTGCTCCAAAAAGCTGAGCTGTATAGTGTGTACAGACATTTCCTTGTTAATGTTAGATGGGTAAAAAAGTGCGCTCCTCAAGGCAAAAGATATGGGTGTAATCACCAATATACAGCGATATATGTTCCTTTGCCCGGTGCGCTGTAGTCAACAAGGGGTGTATACCCTGAGTATAAAAATTTATATTAGATAAGACTCGCGCTCAACAGGACTAAATGAATTTAAGCCACATATATATCCAATGCCGTACTTTCCCAGTGGCTCAAGTAAATACAATAAAATTGCATTCAAACAAATGGCCTAGTTTCCAGGACCTAAACTTAAAACAATGTGTCAGACCTTCACCACACATCCCACAAGTTTTGTGCAGGGTGTGAATGGGTTAATTAAGTGTCCACAATAAATTATTGCATAATTATTATTCAGCTAAAGGTCCAAGTTATAGAGTCCTAAAATGAAAAAAGGTCTTAATTTCAATAAAAGTTCTTAGTTGATGTGCTTGAATCCTTGATGACCCTTCAAACGCTATCCTTATTACAGAAAAACGATTATGCTCACCAGATTTCAATGCCAATTACAACAGTTGGCATCAAACACGAGTGGTCCAGCCAGTACATCTCAGCAGCTCCTCCAATATGTCTCCAACCGTATGCAGGTCATATAGGGAAGGAAAGAAAATCTCTATGGCGTAGTATGTTTATGTGTGGTGAAGGTCTGACACATTGTTTTAAGTTTAGGTCCTGGAAACTAGGCCATTTGTTTGAATACAATTTTATTTTATTTACTTGAGCCACTGGGAAAGTACGGCATTGGATATATATGTGGCTTAAATTCATTTAGTCTTGTTGAGCGCGAGTCTTATCTAATATAAATTTCCTTGTTAATGACCACTGCTCTCGTGCTCTGTCACCACAGCTAGCAGTTACCCACAGGCATACAGCTCCTGAGGAGTTTTCCATAACCTGTTGTATATCAATGAATACACTTACTGACATTATGCATGTGTACCGACATTCTTGGTGATCTTTAAAATGCTAGTGTGTAACGTGACTAAAGAAACTGCATATATGTGTGTACTAATTGCTGCTTTGTATAGCGTTCAGCATATGCACTTTATGAATACTGCCTTTGTTTGCAGATGAAAGGCTGCATCAAGGTGCTGAAAGACCAGCCATCCACTAGCACAGAAGGGCTTCTCAATGCTCTCAGGTACTTACTGTTATACAATACCTGCATGGAGGGGGCGATGCAGCCAGTTTATTTGGTAACATCATCTCTTTTGCTTTTAGATATACAACCCGTCACCTGAATGACGATACCACATCCAAGCAGATCAGAGCTCTTCTCCAGTGAGCCATTGTACGTGTGTCCCTTGCACTACCACTGCGTGAAACAAAAGATGGGTCTGTGTCTAATCAAGTGACTATCTTAGGCCTGCATCAAGACATCTGCTGTGCAGAGAGACTGTGTACATCCCTGGTCCTGTACCACTGCCTTGTGCTCTCCTGCAGAGCAGCACTGGAGCGTTATGCCTCCTCTTACAGATCCGTTTCCCTTCTTGCTGTTTGTGGTACATGTTTTCCCCAGCAAAATACTTGTGCGTTTTAAACCCATTATAGGGTAATTTAAGGGGCACTGATTAGATTTCCTTGCACTCTAGCCATTTTAGAGGCACGTGAAGGCAGCTGTGTATGGTACCAAAAGGACTGGAGAGGGGTTTCATAGGCAGACCAGTACCGGCTTATTTCTTTTGGCTTCTCTAGTAGAGATAAATAGAAAGAATCTGGCCCCATTTTCTTTGGTACTTAAAGGACCACTGTTGCAAAAATCTTAACATTTTAAATATATGTAAACACATACAAATAAGAAGTAAGTTTCCAGAGTAAAATGAGCCATAAATCACTTTTCTCCTATGTTGCTGTCACTTACATTAAGCAGTAGAAATCTGACAGAACCGACAGGTTTTGGGCTAGTCCATCTCTCCATAGGGGATTCTCAGCATGGCCTTTATTCTTTATAAAGACGCTCCCTGAAAAAGATTTATACAAAGATGCTGGCCAGCCTCCCTGCTCACCATACACTTTTTTGGCAGTTGAACGGAGTAACTGTCATAAAACCCAGATAACCCCCCATGAGGAGATGGGCTAGTCCAAAACCTGTCGGTTCTGTCAGATTTCTATAAGTGTCAGCAACATTTTACCCTGGAAGAAATGTACTTCTTATCTGTATATGCTTACATGTATTATAAATTTAAAGATTTTCGCGACAGTTATCCTTTAGGCAGTAATCTGGTGGCCAGCTGACATGAACTAAATATTGTATGTGAAGCTTAGATGAGGATATGATTATTTGTGCTAAGCAGTCAGATCCTTAATAATGTAGCTCACTTCATAGTTATGATTCAAAATATCAATTGTTATTTTTTGTCTGGTAGAGGACCCTGATAACTCACGTTGTAGGGTGGGCCTGGTATACACCCATCCAATGCTGGCAGCTGGCTTTACCAATTTTTAAAGTGTTATTGATGTACACAGTCTCATAATGCCATAATAGTCTTTATTCCTCCATCACTACAGTTCAGTGTCTGATCATCCTAGCCCCAGTCCTGTGTATGTTGCAGCTCTGAAGCATTTTATGTGTGCTGTACTTTACTGACCTGTCACTCTCTACTGCACATCACCACTGCCAAGATAATGCGTTGTATGATGGCCATGAATCATCTTCTGTACAGCAGAAAATGGAAGATCTGAGAATGCTGGACACATTCTTCAAACAGCGCTGTATGGAGAGTTGTATATATACTTACAAGCACACTGTGTCCACAGCAATTGGTGCACTCTTGGATGCTCGGCAGGGTAGCAAGGCTTGTGTACAAACCTGAATCAAAGATTCATCCAAAACCTAAATATGCACAAACATCCATCACCGGGTAATAAAGTAGATTATGCCAGTCCCTCAGCCTGGAATCCATGTGTATATTTGTGGACCCCATATATACAAAGGTCATGCCATGATACCTTTGTCAGAGATGTTGCATTGTTATCAGTGATAAGGTAAGGGTACATGCACATGAACGCTGCATATAGACTCTGTCTTTCACGAGACATTTTATCATCAGTTGTCTCTCCAGTGATTCCTCATAAACGTGTGTCAATAAACAGAAATCAATCCTGGTCTGAGTAATTCTTGTCTGAATAATTCCCTTCAGAAGCCGGTCATGATGCAAACAGGCCAGCAGGAGGCAGCAAAGAACCAACCTATAAATACTTACTGCAGTATGATTCCCTTTTCTCACTATTCAAATGTGTGTAAGTTTAGTAAAATGATGTCATGCATTTCTGAAAAGGCAAAACAGTAAGGTAACAGAATAAATAATGCCTGATAACCTTTATATTAAAGCTGTACTACAAATTCCTTAAAGGACCACTATCATAAAAAAATGTAAAATACATGTAAACACATACAAATAAGAAGTACATTTCTCCCAGATTAAAATAAGTCATTAATTACTCTTCTCCCATCTTTCTGTCACTTACAGTAGGTAGTAGAAATCTGACAGAACCGACACGTTGGTCAGTAAATTTGAAGAAATGGTCAATGAGAATAATAATTCTAGTTTGCAGATTATATGCATCTACGAATCAAAATCAGGAGGAAGTGCATTTAATTGGCCTAATTCCAAGCTGCACGCAATTTGCATGTACGCTCTTTTTATCATTTTATGTGAACAGTTTGCTGGTTTCTAGTTGTAATACTTTGCTGCTGGACAGGGCCGGGCCGAGGCATAGGCTGGAGAGGCTCCAGCCTCAGGGCGCAGTGTAGGAGGGGGCGCAGAATTCATTCAGCTGTCATTCCTAATTGTGTTTGAAGCAGAAAGAAATAATACAAGGGGATACATAGCAGTGACTGCAAGCCAGATAACTAGATATTAAGGTGTTGGGGAGGTTGTGGGCCCTGTGGCGCCTCTTAGTCAATAGCAATCAGTGTGTGATGGCTGGGGAGGCAGGGATGGAGGGGCGCACTTTGGTGTCTCAGCCTTGGGTGCTCGAGGACCTTGTCCCGGCTCTGCTGCTGGATGTTGTAGTGCAGTGCTGTTCAACTTCATGGGCTGGATGTGGGTCTCGCACTGGATTTTCTTCGGCTGAAGGGGGCAGAGCATCAATGTCCTGGCTGGGGAGGGGGGTGGGGGAGTGGAGTCAAGTACAAATAAAAGGTGGGCCTGACACAAAAAATAGTTCAGGCAAGTGAGTGCAGCACGGGGGTCACAACTGGCTGGCAGGCCGCCAGTTGGACATCGCTGTTGTAGTGGAATGACCAGAGTGGTTTGGTTTGTGCACCACTTTGGGACATCTGGCAAATACTGCACAAATTAGATGTCCTAGGTTAGCAGTAGAGATAAATCATTGCAGTCATTTAACAGATTTATTTCTGATGGAAAAGCAAGTACGCCCTTCATTCTACTATCTGGATATTGCCCACTGACAAAAACAACCACAGTTAGGTACTTCTTATATCTGGCTAGCTGATTGCTACATGCAATTTTTTTCATACTTATTGAATAATTCAATTTTTTTTCCTTGATGGTGAAATGTTCTGACACATTTCTCTGATATCCAGGATTACATCTTTTTTCAGAAATTTGTGTTACAGTAGCACTTCTGTGGAGTTGGACCAAACAAGCTAGATCTTGCTCCTATCCGCATTAATACTATAAAGGTGGCCATACACTGGTCGATGTGCCATTAGATCGACCAGCTGACAGATCCCTATCTGATCGAATCTGATCAGAGAGGGATCGTATGGCTGCCTTTACTGCAAACAGATTGTGAATCGATTTCAGCCTGAAACAGATTCACCATCTGCTGAGCTGCTCCTGCCGCCTGCCCCCCCCCCCCCCCCCCCCCCCGTATACATTACCTGACGCTGGCTCTTGGGCATCTTCTCCGCGCTGCACGGCTCTGTTCCGGCTCCATTCCGGCGCTTCCTGTGTCACTCCGTGACCAGGAAGTTCAAATAGAGCACCCTCTATTTGAACTTCCTGGTCACTGCAGTGACACAGGAAGCGCCGGGATGGATGGAGCCGTAACAGAGCCGTGCAGCACAGAGAAGACGCCCGGGAGCTAGCCTCAGGTAATGTATACTTGATCGGATCGGCCGCCGCTAGCGACGCGCACTTTACCCGCGGGCGATCGAGGGTAATTTTCCGCACGGCGCGATCGACGGACCGATCCGATTTCGGGAGGAAATCTGATCGGCGGCTGCGTTTACCGCGAACGATTGGCAGCAGATTCGATCCCAGGATCGAATCTGCTGTCGAAACGGCCGGGAATCGAGCCAGTGTATGGCCTGCTTAAGTCTTGGGCACCCATAACCCTTACACTAGCTCACCAGTTGTCCTTCCTTGGACCACTTTAGGAAGCACTAACCACAGTATACAAATAACACCCCGCAGAACCTGCCATTTGCAGATGCTCTGAACTAGTCATCTAACCATGGGCAGCATGGTGGTGTAGTGGTTAGTGCTCTCGCCTTGCAGAGCTGGGTCCCCGGTTCGTATCTCAGCCAGGTCAACATCTGCAAGGAGTTTGTATGTTCTCCCCGTGTCTGTGTGGTTTTCCTCCCACATTCCAAAAACATACGGATAGGTTAATTGGCTCCCCCCTAAAATTGGCCCTAGACTGCAACACATACACTCCACAATACACATATACACATAGGACTATGGTAGGGAACTAGATTGTGAGCTCCTTTGAAGGACAGTTAGTAACAAGACGCTATACTCTGTACAGCGCTGTGGAAGACGTTGGCGCTATATAAATACTAAATAATAATAACCACCATCACAATTTGACCCTTGTCACTGAGATCCTTATGCTTGGCCATTGCATCTGCTTTCAACACATTTCCTGCAATAAATAACTTCACTAGATGTCTAATGTATTCATCCGTATCAGGTACTATTGGAACAAGATTAGTGTTATTTATTTCACCTATCAGCAGTTTGTGAGTTTTAGTCACAACCAACTAAGATAAACAATTGTATCTAAAGTCCCACTCCTAAATGGGACATGGATTCCCATAGCCTTTATAACTAATGCCAGGTACACACCATTCAATTTCCCAGCCAATCTACTGGCCAAAACGATTATTTCTGACATGTCCAGCTACCGATCAATAGCAAAAGTGATTTTCTGATCACAACTGCAGAAAAATCGATTTCGTTATTGATCAGGAGCTGATTGGACATTTGGGAAATAATTGATTGGAGTTGTCGATCAGCTGGGAAATTAAATGGTGTATACCCTTGCATAAAAGTTAAAAATGTGGCTTAAAGCTTTAACTGTCTCTAAATGATGGCTGTTTTGTAATGTTTTTGAACTTTATCTGTCCCCTGCTCTCGGGTGTTTTTCTCTCAGCCAGATTTACAGCCTCCAATAAAATTTAATTGAAAGTTATGCTACAGCTTGACTGCAGATAATGTATCATGTAGAGCTGTAGATTTTTAACCTCTAGGAGTAAAAATTAAACAACAAAACAAAGTTCTAAGTAGGACTGGAACTGGACACACGTGCTTATCTCATGTTACAGGTCTCATCAGTTATATTTTAAAGGAGAAGGTTTTGAAAGATACTAATACACTTATAACAATCTCAACAGATTAAAGGGCATGCTTCAATCTTTTGTATTATCCAATAAATGCCAGGGTGCTTGAAGCTATGTTCACAGTGACAGTGGTCAGTTGCATAACACATGTACAGAACAATTAGAACGTGAAAATAGGTATATCCGAAAGACAAGAGTGCGGTATGGGCATCATCAAGCACAATCATTTTCAGATGTGGACTTGAGAAGGGGGGGGGGGGGGGGGGTGATAGGGCTGCTTGGAACCAGAAGTGAATCCCTTTTACGACTGAGGTGCTAAGTGTACAGAGTGGTCTTGACTCATGGTCATAGCAGTGTATTGATATTTGCAACAGGGGTGTTTTATGTGAGCTGCAATAAAGTTGCAATTAAGCACTGTGAGGGTATTTACTTTGGAGGTATACAGTCCAGTTGGCGATACATGCTTTGGAGCAGAGGAGTACCACCTTGGGAAACGGTTGGCACTTAGATACTGGAAATTACATTGTGGTCTATGGTAGCGGCCAATCTTCTAAATGAGTCCTGCGCCATAATTACCTGCTTTGGTTGAGGACTGGACTGGTGTATTTATGGCCTGTGAGCCATTTTGTTACATTTTCTCATTTTATTTGATAGGATATATATATATATATATATATATATATATATATATATATGTATGAATTCACTGGTTTTATTAAATCAAATATTTAAAAAAACACATAATGGGGTGTTAATGCTCACAGGGTTTAAAACATCTAAAACGGTGTACACACGAAAGGCTGAGGCGGCTGATAATGACCGCCTGAGCCAATTATCCAGCATGTGTAGAGCAGCCCACTTTTAGCGGATCAACTTAGCCATGCAATGAGCGTTTGCTAGGTGTGCATACTCAATCGTCCCTCCGCATCCCTGCATAGCAACAGAATGCATCAGCAGCTGTAAAGCTGATTTGCATCTGTATAGTCTGGCCCAGCGATGTCACCTGAGGGATTGGGTCCCAATCACAGATGGGCAACATCAGTCAGCCTGTGTGTACAGCCCTTATATAACATATAAATACATTGCAGCACAGATAAAGCTTATGTGTATGTATTAGTGCTGTACTCCCATGGTCTTAAACAATGCAATTCAGAAGCAGGGGTTAGGTATACAGGGGGATACGAAAGTTTGGCCAACATTGTTAATACAAATCAAAAAACGGTGAGATAGAGAAAGGTGGGTATGACCCGGTTGAGCACAAATCACAAGCAATTAATTACTGTAATAACCTATTTATCTTTATTAATCCATATCCATAAAGCAATAAAAGACATCAATTAAAAATGTGCCCACCCCGCACCCCCAGACAGTCTCCTCTCCCCAACCCTTAAGCCCCTGCCACCGATCCCCTGTTGGATCTCGCCCCACAGATCCCCTATAAGAGTGGTGCAGATGCTAGCCACAAGGTATATTGACCATACAAATTTGTATCACTAAAAAACACTGGACGTCCAGTTGAACAAAAACTGGATCCAAAAAATTGTATTAGTATATGCTGCAGCCGGCACTGAAATTGGTTAATAGCATACAACCATTGTTAATAGTCGTGATTTTCCCATATAAATCGTTGGTTGTTACGATAAAAAATGTCAGTTAAATATATCCTATAGGAGACGCACACAGTGATATTTGAGAAGTGAAATGAAGTTTCTTGGATTTACAGAAAGTGTGCAATAATTGTTTAAATAAAATTAGGCAGGTGCATAAATTTGGGCACGGTTGTCATTTTATTGATTCCAAAACCAACTCAAATTGGCTTGGTAAGCTCAGTGACCCCTGGCCTACATACACAGGTGAATCCAATTATGAGAGTAAAGGGGTCAATTGTAAGTTTCTCTCTGTTAAATTTCTCTGAAGAGTAGCAACATGGGGGTCTCAAAACAACTCTCAAATGACCTGATGACAAAAATTGTTCACCATCATGGTTTAGGGGAAGGATACAGAAAGCTGTCTCAGAGATTTCAGCTGTTTCCACAGTTAGGAACATATTGAGGAAATGGAAGACCACAGGCTCAATTTCAAGTTAAGGCTCGAGGTGGCAGACCAAGAAAAATCTCAGATAAACAGAAGCGACGAATGGTGAGAACAGTCAGAGTAAACCCACAGACCAGCACCAAAGACCTACAACATCATCTTGCTGCTGATGGAGTCACTGTGCATCATTCAACCATTCGGTGCACTTTACACAAGGAGATGCTGTATGCAGAGGAAGCCTTTTCTCCACCCACAGCACAAACAGAGCCGCTTGACGTATGCTAAAACACATCTGGACAGGCCAGCTTCAATTTGGAATAAGGTGCTGTGGACTGCTGAAACTAAAATTGAGTTATTTGGGCATAACAAGGAACATTATGCATGGAGGAAAAACAACACAGCATTTCAAGAAAAACACCTGCTACCTACGGTAAAATGTGGTGGTTCCATCATGCTGTAGGGCTGTGTGACCAGTACAGGGACCGAGAATCTTATCAAAGTTGAGGGACGCATGGATTCCACTCAGTATCAGCAGATTCTGGAGACCAATGTCCAAGAATCAGTGACAAAGCTGAAGCTGCGCCGGGGCTGGATCTTTCAACAACAGTGACCCTAAAAACACTGCTCAAAATCCACTAAGGCATTCATGTAGAGGAAAAAGTACAGCCTTCTGGAAAGGCCATCTCAGTCCCCAGACCTGAATATAACTGAAAATCTGTGGTGTGAGTTAAAGAGAGCTGTCCATGCTCGGAAGCCATCAAACCTGAATGAACTAGAGATGTTTGGAAAGAGGAATGGTCCAAAATACCTTCAACCAGATTCCAGACTCTCATTGGAACCTACAGGAAGCATTTAGAGGCTGTAATGTCTGCAAATGGAGGATCTGCTAAGTATTAATTTCATTTCTTTTTTGTGGTGCCCAAATTTATGCACCTGCCTAATTTTATTTAAACAATTATTGCACACTTTCTGTGAATCCAATAAACTTCATTTCACTTCTCAAATATCACTGTGTGTGTCTCCTATATGATATATGTAACTGACATTTTTTATCGTAACAACCAGCGATTTATACAGGAAAATCATGACGATTAACAAGGTTGCCCAAACTTTCGCATCCCACTGTACTAGGTAAATATTTACATGGAGAAAGAGAGGCTTCCCTCCTCCCTCATATGCATCACTACACCTACTCTCCAAGCCTGATCTATGGCCAAAAGTCTCTGAGATGGAGCCAACAGGTACAGTATGAGTCACTGAACTTCCACATGCAGATTAGATTGATAAGAGCCAAGAAAGTGAGCTGACGATAATTTGCTATTTATCGCCAAGTCCTGCATATTATAATCCTTTAGTATTTATATAGCACCAACATATTTCACAGCGCTGTACAGAGTATATTTTGTCCTGTCACTTAACCATCCCTCAGAGAGGCTCACAATCTAGTCCCTTCCATAGTCTTATGTCTATGTATGTATCGTGCAGCATATGAATGAATACTGCTGCTGAAGGATTTTCGAGTTACAGTAGATACAATTCAAACTTTGTTGGAGAAAGTATTTTAAAAAGTTATAAAATTACAAATGTTATTGATGCTCAACTCAATTTCAGGTAGTTCTCCTTTAATAATGATTCCATTTGTAAGCCCACAAAAGGGTCATACAGGTTTACCTAAATAGGCATCAAAGTAGAAAAGTATTATTATCTCGTTACCCCCTGCAGGAGACGTTACAGCCTTTCCATTCATTGCAACTCATATGTCTACCTGTCAGTGTCTCGTTACTGTTTCACATAGTTAATGTGTCTGTGTACAAAAGCATATACTTTGTCCTCACCTTAGGCTAGCTGCCAGGCTGCAGGGAGTGTCACGCTTTCCCCGCGTATAAAACAAAGGCTTTGCCGCCAAGAAATATGGAGCGCAGAGTGTGGCGGGAGCTCACTATGAGCAATAAGGGTGGGGAGAGCAACAGAATGAGGAAGTTACAGTTGCCGGTGAAGGGGAAGAAAAAACTGCCTTGTTACAGATGTGAATAGACAGCTAGAAGCAGATTTGCAAGTTAGCTTGGACAGGTAATGAAGGGTGATCCTACCAGTGCAATTCATGTAAATGCATTATATAGTGCATTATATATGCACATATAGTGCATGAGAAACCAGTAAGCTTCTAGAAGCAGACAACATTCTTCAAGGCTTGGATTTTTTTTTTCTTTTTTAAACATGGGACATTACAGTGCAGTCTATGAACATATTAACCACCCTGGCATTTGATTGTTTTGCGGAGCTCGGCCACGGGTGGGTGGTTTTTTTTCACTTTTTTTTTTTTAAATCATGTAGCTAGCCTAGCGCTAGCTACATGATTTCCCCTTCTCTGCAGCATCCCTCCCACCCCTCCGATCGTCACCGGCGATCATACCCAACAGGAAATCCCGCTCTGAACAGGATTTCCTGTTAGGGCTTCCCTCATCGCCATGGCGATGATCGTAATGACGGCATCGACGTCAAGGGAGTCCCGATCCACCCCTTAGCGCAGCCTGTAATGGGTCTGGGGGGCCCTCTTTCGTTGTGCGTAGCGGCAGCGGGCGAGTGAAACACGCAGCTAGCAAAGTGCTAGCGTGTTTTTTTTTAAATAAATTGTCAAAAAAGACCCACCAGGGGCTGAGCAATGCACCGCGGCGGTAATGGATGAGCTGAGCTAGTCCATACCGCTAAGGTGGTTAAAGGATCACTCCAGCCAAAAAAAAAAAAAAAAGTAAGCAGTTGAATTCAGACTGGTTTTAGACTAGTCTATCTCCTCCTGGGAGATTCGTAAAGTCAGCCTGAAATGAGTAAAATTATTTAAAATAAATGGGATGTAGCTGCAAATGAATATTACATACTTGCCTTGCCATCAGTTCCTCTCAGAAGCTCACCATTTTCTTTTAGCAAAAATTCCTTCCAGCTCGGATAACATTTTGTCAGAACTGAAATATATCAGTTGCTGTAAGTTATAACTGAAAGGACAACCGATGAGTAAGGTAATGTCTATGTTTCCCTATGGCTCAAGTGGGTGATATTACAGTTTAACGGTGTGCTGGCCAGGAAGCTGTTAGTGGGTAATGTTCATGTCAATGTTTTAAAATGGAGGATGGAGAATTTCCATCAATCACAGTGCACAAACAGAACTTAGGAGAGAAGAAAGAGATTGATGAGTGGACTACACTGGAGGTAAGTATGACCTGTTTATGTTTATTTTGACTTTTAATTTTTAAATCAGGTTTGCTTTAAAGGACCTATGTCGCGAGAATCTTAAAATGTAAAATATATCTAAACATATACAATTAAGAAGTACGTTTCTTACAGAGTAAAATGAGTCATAAATGACTTTTCTCCTATGTTGCTGTCACTTACAGTAGGTAGTAGAAATCTGACAGAACTGACAGGTTTTGGACTAGCCCATCTCCTCATGGTGGGTTCACAGGGATTTCTTTATTTACAAAATGTACTTAGTGAATGGCAGTTTCTCCGTCCAACTGCAAAAAAAAGTGTACGGTGAGCAGGGAGGCTGGCCAGCATCTTTATATAAATCTTTTTCAGGGAGTGTCTTCATAAAGGATAAAGGTCATGCTGAGAATCCGCTATGGAGAGATGGACTAGCCCAAAACCTTTCAGTGATGTCAGATTTTTACTTACTGTAGGTGACTGCAACATAGGAGAGAAGTAATTTATGGCTCATTTTACTCTGAAATGTACTTATTTGTATGTGTTTTAAATTTTACGATTTTCGCGACAGTTCCTTTAACCACTTGAGGACCCACCCTTTACCCCCCTTAAGGATCAGCGTTATTTTTTGTGATCTGTGCTGGGTGGGCTCTGCAGCCCCCAGCACAGATCAGCGGGCAGGCAGAGCGATCAGATCGCCCCCCTTTTTCCCCCCTATGGGGATGATGTGCAGGGGGGGTCTGATCGCTCCTGCCTGCAGGCATGTTGCGGGGGGGGGGGGGGGGCACCTCAAAGCCCCCCTCCGCGGCGAAATTCTCCCCTCCCTCTCCTACCTGCTCATCCCCGGTGATCGGGGCTGCACAGGACGCTATCCGTCCTGTGCAGCCAGTGACAGGCTGTCCCCTGTCACATGGCGGCGATCCCCGGCCGCTAATTGGCCGGGGATCGCCGATCTGCCTTACGGAACTGATGCGCAGCAGCGCCGTACAATGTAAACAAAGGAGACAAATGTCTCCTACGTTTACATTTAGTCTGCGAGCCGCAATCAGCGGCTCGCAGGCTATTCACGGAGACCCGCTCCGTGATCTAACTGGAAACGCGCGAGCGGCCTTTCCTGATTAATTAGGGAGGCACCTGGCGACGCACAGTTGTGTCGCTGGTCCTCCAGCTACCACTTTGCCGCCGCACGGTATGAGTGTGCGGTCGGCAAGTGGTTAAAGAAAAATAATGTAATACAAAAAGTGCTTCATTTTTACAATAATTCTGCATAAATGATTTAGTCAGTGTTTGCCCACTGTAAAATCTTTTAAATCCCTGATTTACATTCTGACATTTATTACATGGTGACATTTTTACTGTTGGCAGGTGATGTAGCTGCTGGATGCTTTCTGGCAGTTGGAAACAGCTGTAAACAGCTATTTCCCACAATGCAACAAGGTTCACAGACAGGAAACTGCCGGGAGTACCACGGTCCTCAGAGTTTCTTGTGGGAGGGGTTTCACCACAATATCAGTCATACAGCGCCCCCTGATGGTCTGTTTGTGAAAAGGAAAAGATTTCTCATGTAAAAGGGGGTATTAGCTACTGATTGAGATAAAAATCAGTTCTTGGTCGGAGTTTCTCTTTAAGGTTTTTTTTGTTTTCAGAAGCATTTCCTGAATGGCAGTTTAACTGCCAAAATAGTAAGATACCAGCCAGCCTCTCTATTCACTTGCACACTATTTTCTCAGTTATACTTAGCAACTGTCGTTCAGGAAATACTTTTTTAAAACAAACAAAACCCTGATAATCCCCATGAGAAGATGGACTAGTCTAAAACATGTCGGTTCTGTCAGATTTTAACTACTTACTTTTTTCGCTGGAGTGGTCGTTTAAGAACTAGTGTGCACTGACCTTTATTTTTATTTTCATTGAATCTTTCAAGCATTTTGAAAGCATCTTCATTCCCATAGGATTGCATGGTTTTCATCAGGAAACACAGCGTATGCCGTGTATGGAAAAATGCAGCAGATCAGGACTCCGCATTGCCTGTTAGAAACAGCAAGTGTGTCTGTTAGAAACAGCAAGTGTGTCTGTTAGAAACAGCAAGTGGAAGCACAGGCCACAGGCTATTTTTAACATGAAATCTGTTTGGATGTGCGTTGCTGAGCTGCAGAAAACGCAGTGAACTGGTTCGCTTTTTTAACAAGTTTGGAACCTTATTCAGACATTGAATTTTGAATGAAATTTTATGGAGCAGTTTAACCTACATATGAAATGCATGGGGGTGGTTGGGGCAGTTTTGGGCTTATTTTAGGTTATTCCAAGAGCAGCCTGTTCCAATCTGTACTTAGTGGAAGCCTGCCTAGCTATGGCTGTGAGCGTTGCCTCTAAATAAATGTACAGTGTAAATAAATGTACAGTTTTAGGGCCCTTTTCCACTAGCTACGATGCGTAATAGCACTTTATTTTTTGCCTGAAACGCAATCACTGGCCTGTGTGATTCTCAGCGTGATTACGTTTTGTTCCCGCCTGCAAGGTGCAATTGCGAGTGGAAAAAGCAGCTTGCGCAATTGCAGCAAAATTGCATTTGCCAGTGGAAAAAGGCCCTTAGGCTGGACACCCACTTGCAATTGCAAACTTTAAACAGAGGGATTCTGAAGCAATTTTAAGGAAAGCAATTTTGGACTATCAATTTTTCTGTGGGCTCTGTTCCATTTATTTAGCCTAGCACTTTTGGAATCGCTAGGGTATGGATGCTTGTACAGTATAATCTTGGTATATTAAATTTTGATATAGTAAAACTTGAGGTATAGTAAACTCCCGGCCTACTGTGTTATAAGTACATGGGAGTAACGCATGCTATACTAGTAAACCTGGATATAATAGAACTTCTGATATAATAAACCTTTTTGTCCCCTTCAATATTCTGCATCTAGCTGTAGTGGAAAGTGGTCAAACGTCAGTGGGGGACCCATGAGCCGTGGTCAGGCAGCCACTTGCAGCATTGCTCATTATCTGCACACTACTCTGGTCTGTGTGGATTACCTCAATGTGAACAGAAGAGCACATCAATACTGTACTTGCATTAACTAGTGAGACCTATGCTTCCTGGGCAAGCTGTTGCGTGCAAATCCCTACATATTGAGCACTGAGCATTTTGATCTTAGACTGACTGTCTGTGCTCACTGAAGCATTGAAAATAAAACAGGACACCTAATTATTGACTGAATTAACCACTTCACAGCTCCAGTACAGTATATCTACTCCCCTGCAGACTTCATCTAACCGCCCAGGGGAGTAAATATACGTACTCCCGCTGCTACCACTGCTGTACGCGCTACCGCTTATTTGTGCTCTCGTTCATGTTGCCATCTGCCCACCAGGAGATCAATGAATGGGAAAGCAATTCCTAATCATTGATCTAAGTCCCCGTAGCAATTATCGGCGCCTTTTATGAGAAGCTGCATGATCATTCTAATAAATAAACGTTTCCCATCTTCAGTACACTTCCTGTAAGCATACATATTTTGCTTACAGGACGTATAAAAAAAAAAAAGACTGAGGCCATCTTGTGGCCAAATAGTAAAACTACATCTAAAAGTATTTTTTTTAAATGCAAAGACCTGTTTTTACATTTTAGATTAACCCTTACCTCCCACACTCCCCAATAGTTACCAACATTTATTTTTTTTGTAAAAAAATACAATGAAATAAATTTACAATTATAAAAAATGCATAAATAGTTTTCTTAGGGACTGAACTTTTTTTTAATATGTATGTCAAGACGGTATAATACTGTTACTTTATAAATTATGGGCTTTTTATTAATGATGGATGCAAAACTGAAAAAAATGCATCTTTATTTCCTAATAAAATATTGGCGCCAGACATTGTGATAGGGACATCATTTAAATGGTGTAATAACCAGTACAAATGGGCACATAAATTACGTGGATTTTAATTATGGTAGCATGCATTATTTACAAATGATAATGGCCGAAAACTGAAAAATAAGGGTTTTTTTCCAATTTTTTTCTTATTTTTCCATTAAAAAACATTTAGAATAAAATAATTCTTGGCATAATTTACCACCCAAAGTAAGCCTAATTAGTGATTAAAAAAACACATTTAACACATTTCATTCTGATAAGTAGAGATAAAGTTATTGGCAAATGAATGGAAGGAGCTGAAAGGTGAAAATTGCTTGGATGCTGAAGGGGTAAAACCCCTCAGTTGTGAAGTTGTTAAGACAGAACTATGGTATACTTTATGTGCTTTAGTATGACCATTTCTGACTTAGTAAACTTCTGATATAGTAAACTACTTTGCTCATTCCCTTGGAGTTTACTATATACGGGACTATAGTATTATTTGCAAGGGCATTGGAGTGTGAGATCCATTTGCCCACTGAGAGATGTGATTAGTTCCATGTACTCTTTAAAAAAAAAAAAAAAAAAGTGTTATTTCACAGCTCTATAAATACCAATAATAAATAAGGCAACTGGGACTTATTAAAAGAGGAACACTGGGATATGTTAAGTAAAAGTACCACCCTAAATCTTTCAGTTGAAACTTAGAGACTCCGTAACAAAAATTGCATCCTGTTTTTTATCATCCTACAAGTTCCAAAAGCTATTCGAATGTGTTCTGGCTTACTGCAGCACTTTCTACTATAACAGTCTCTGTAATAAATCAATGTATCTTTCCCTTGTCAGACTTGTCAGCCTGTGTCTGGAAGGCTGCCAAGTTCTTCAGTGTTGTGGTTCTGCTATGAACTCCCCCTTTCAGGCCCCTCTCTGCACACTGCCTGTGTGATATTTAGATTAGTGCAGCTTCTCTCTGCTCTCTTATCTTTTACAAGCTGGATAAATCGTCCTCTAAGCTGGCTGGGCTTTCACATACTGAGGAAATTCAGACAAGGGCAAAGCTGTTTGCAAGAAGAAAAGAGCAGCCTGAAACTTCAGTGCATGACAGATGCAGGGGGAAAGAAACACACAAATGATCTCTTGAGATTCAAAAGGAAGGGTGTATACAGCCTGCTTGTGTATGGATGTATTTTGTATGTGTGGACATACTGTACATCAACCTACTTCCTGTTTTGGTGGCCATTTTGTTTGTTTATAAACAAACTTTTTAAAACAGTTTTTAACCACTTTTAATGCGGCGGGGAGCGGCGAAATTGTGACAGAGGGTAATAGGAGATGTCCCCTAACGCACTGGTATGTTTACTTTTGTGCGATTTTAACAATACAGATTCTCTTTAAGGAGACACTGAAGCGAAAAAAAAAATGATATAATGAATTGGTGGTGTAGTATGGAGACTTACTAGAACATAAGTAGCAAAAAAAAATTCTCATTTTTATTTTCAGCTTTTTTTTTTTATAACATTGCATCATTCTCTAATATTTGCAGTTTACACACTACTTAGCATTCTAAATGTTTTTTTTACAGAACAAGCAGTGAACTTTTGACCTGTCCTGAACTGTTCTCTGCAAAAGAAAAAGCAATCCAGTTAAGATAACCTTCAGAACACAGAGCTCTCTGCGACTTTTGAAAGTCATGGAGCTCAATGGCAATTTGCATAGATAACTGGAGTTTCTTAACTCTTCCTGTACTGGAAACAACATTAGACTTATGGCTCTGCTCCTAATGCTTCATTTTTAAGCTATACTACACATACAATCATCATAAAAATGTTTTCGCTTCAGTGTCTCTTTAAATTCAGGTAAGAAAGAAGAACATCTTTATTTGTACCCTGGCATATTTTCTGCAACACTGAAATGCAATAGCTGCTAATCCATTTTCAAGCTGATTAAGACTGGAGACCTTTAGCGTTTTTTACATCTCACTGACAATCCCTATTTTTACCGAAGAAGGTGTTTTTGGTGCAAAAGCACCTGTTGCATCTCCAGCTACCCATAGGCCACAATAACAGTTTGCAGCTATGTGGCGCTAGTGATCAGAATTAGGGCACACAATAGTGGCGCTGGGGTATCCTGCAGCCAAACTTAAATTTGGTACAGCCATTTGTTCAGAGTGGTGGGGATGGCCCTCAGTTTGTTACTGAGCTTGGTTACATTGTAGCTGAACTCAAATAGCAGCACCAGTCACGGGGGAGGTTAGTGTTAGGAGAGAAGAGGGGGAATGTTAGGTGAGAAGGACATGCAGCTGAGTATCAATAGTTATGCAGCTCCAGGGAGAGAGCAGCTTTATTGATCTCAGCCAGCAGGTATCTATCCCAGCCAGATCTGAATCGACTTGGCCGACTTATACTTGAGTCATCAAAAAATTCCAGCTGAAGAGGGTCAAATATTTAGGTCGACTTATATTCAAATATAAACAGTAACTGCAGCAATATCTGGCAATTGTGACAATCGTATGCTGTTTTTACACCCTGTGGTGGACTAATAAGTAGATTCTGTCAAGCAATGAAAAGCTAGTTGTATTGTCCTTATGGATAACAAGCAAACAATATTTTTACTCTTGTCTTTTGAGTTATGGAAATAGGTTGGCCACCTACTTCGAGAGAACACACATCTCATTACTATTAAAGAACAATAAATAAGTAAAGAAAAGGACTGCTAGGACTCAACTGCCAATCCAATAACACTTTAAGGAGTTCTTTCAATTGTACCGCCAGTAAAATAAAAAATACCTCAGCAGAGGGGCGCCTCTGGGTAATCAAATGGCTTCCTAAAATCTCCTGGTGCTCACTGTTCCTTTGCTGGGACCCTCTGAACATATTTGACAACATGTTGAATATGTTCTTGTGGCCGCACTCCTGTTACTGTAGGTTTTTCTTTTTTTACTCTGTGCATAAGCAGCTTCGTTCTACTGGGCATTTGCTGACTATACACGCACATACGCAGTATGGTTGTTCTCATACTGGAACGGAAGCAAAGCCACAGGGATGAAGAGTCTCCCAGACAGCAGTGGTGGTCTTGTGAAGGATCTGAGAAGCCTCTGGAACGTCCAGATGATCCCCATTATTTAGATATAAGTTTAACTTGTTTCCTCACAGGTTTAAAATGTTCACTTTAGAAGACTCCACTCCTTAGCATTTAACCCTTCCAACAGCCTATCTGTGAGGTTATAAAACCATGTATACCTCTCTTATCACCCTGCCTTTCCAGCAACTACAAACCCTTTTCTCACTACTTTTATATAGACACTGGAGAGGGTGTGGGGAACATTAAGGCCGGATCCACACTATAACGCTTTTGTGGATCGCTTGCGTTTGATTAGCGCTTGTTAAAAAAAAAATCGCACCCATTCACTTTAATTAAAATCGTGGTAAAATCGACGAGATCGTATACGATTTTCGCATATGCCATCACTGCACTTCTTACTGCAATTTTTATGAAAGTGAATAGGAGCAATTTTTTTAACAAGTGCTCAAGCAAGCACTAATCAAATGCAAGTGCTCCACATAAGCGCTTATAGTGTGGATCCAGCCAAAATGCAAGAATAGGTAGCTAAAACTCTTTTCAGGGGTAGTGCAGCAGTACAGGCTACAGAGTTAGGCCCTGTGCACACTGCTCTACACTCCCATTGCTGCTTGGGCTTGCTATTCACAGACAATTCACACCACAGCTTGTGTGATGCAGTGCTAAAACGTATCTGGCTGCATTCTGTTGGTCACAACCATTTACTTTATTAAATGGATTGGCGCTACTATCTACTCCACTGCAGCCAGCATCTGTGTATAGCTGTGTGCAATGCTGCATGAAAGAACGGGCCCTTACACTCTCAGAAGAGGGAGGTGGTGGATGGGGTCAGGTGATCTGGATACCAGTGGGTGATGATGGGATGGGGGAAAAGTACAGACAGCTGTACCTACAATAAGTGAACTTTCATCTCAATAGGAAATTAAGCAAGAGGAGCCAGCAGCCATGTACTTTAAAGATATGTATTGCAAATACAGTAGAACCCCTTTATAGTAAACTCCAGGGGACTAGGAAAAGTAGTTTACTATATCAGAAGTTTACTTTATCAGAATTGGTCATACATTTTACAGGAGCATTTCCTGGCACCTGAGGACAGATTTTACTATATCCAGAGGTTTACTTTATCAGAGTTTACGAGATTCTACTGTATTAGACATTTTATGCATTGCTATTTTATGCTAGTCATACATTGAAATGGGAAGCTGATTTTGGATAATTGCAGTACAAGTACTTGTACCACAGGCACCTGATATGAATTATACCTGCTGACACTAAAAAGAAATCCAAAAAAAACCAGTGAAAGTAATAAAAGCAATCACAACTAACTGGATTGAAAACATTTTGGTAACATATTTTAATGTAAACTTTTATTTTTTTACTGTATACAGTGATAAAAATGCATCATGGTTCATTACCTTTTGTCTGAAGGTCTTTTTCACACTATGCTCTCTGTACTGCAATATAACAGGGCATATTGGAAAAATTGACCCATTGTTCCAAATAAATCTATTATCACTACTTCTGCTGCTGTCGCAAAAGCACTGCCACATGCATTTGTGGATAGTGCCATAATTAATTGGCTAGTGGTGCTCTGCAACAGAAAAACACATGCAATGCAAATCATATCATGAATAACTCAACAGGTTGCCTACATAATCTTGTTATGAGACAGAATGCCCATGACAACACAGCCCTCTGCTCCCTATATAGTGGAATGACTAGGAAACAGAGCATGTGGATACAGACAACTCTCCACAGATGTCAGAGACTCTAATGAGCTACTTATCTTCACTAGTCAGGGCTCAGGGATTGGCAAGCAGTAATCAGTGGATAATTAATAAATGTCTCTCTCGCTATAGAGATGCCGAGTCTGTGCTGTGCAACTGGAGCACAGGGATTACTGACCAAATCCTCCATCTGGGGGACTGAAGGGAGGAGGGCAGTCTACATAAGAGACAGACGCTGATGCAAGTAAACAGGGTTATGGATGCTACATACTGTGGATCTCATTATATATACACAGTATACTGTATGCTGTAAAAAGTTTTGGGGGGAAAAGTGCTGATCCTAGATGTATAAATAAATCATATTCTGCATAGTACAGCACAACTGGGCAAGTTTACAGAAGAAAAAAAAAAAAGTATAACTTAATAATAAATAGAACAGAAGAGTTAAGGCTCATACACAGGCTCAACAAAAGTCTTTTAAAAGCACGATTATCAAACAACTTAAAGAAGTTGGACAACTTTTGTCAAGTAAAAGACATGCAAACGACAAGGCGTTATCACTGATAAGAGGCAACCAACGACTGATAAGATGCAGCTCAAGTCATTCCTACGTATTAGTCGCTGGTCGCCTTTTATCAGTGATTACACCTCGTAGTTTGCACGTCTTTTATTTGACAAAAGCTGCCCAACTTCTTCAAGATGTTTGATAATCATGCATTTAAAAGACTTTTGTTGAGCGTGTGCATGAGCAGTTAGATAGCGGGTTGTCCTTTTTATTTTTTTTTGGGGGGGGGGGGGGGGGGGCTCTATTAGGCATGCTAGGGGGATTTTTTTTTTTTAAGGGGAGAAAAATAAGGTTTATTACGGGCGCCCTTCTATAGTTTGATATTCCAGTGCCCTTGTGAGCTGCACATTGTTTAGATGTGCAAAAAGGTACATTCATTCTATTGTAAAGAACTTCACAACTGTATTGCAGAAAGTACCGTAAGCCCTCATGCCAGGTTTTCATGTCACTGCACTGCTGTACTAAAGGCCGTGTACAAAGAAGCAAATCATCAACCTTTCGGCCAAACGATCATCCCAATCCATTTCCTGATCAATAATCTGGTAGAAAGGAATGCCAAACAGAAACATGTACAGTGCCTCTTCCATCTGATCTTACGTTTCCCACCATGTTTCATGTCAACCTGGACTGTAGATCAAAAGTGAATATTAGCTTGTGTAAAATGCCTAGAGACCTCAAGATTAGTAAAATGCATCGGACGTGTGGGGAGGGCTTGTGCCGGCTCAACCAAGATCCACTTTGATGCTGAAAACAGGTAAACACCATGGATAATCTGTTAAAAGGCACATACTGGAAGTTCCAGCTGAACATTCCATACTTCTAGGTTCCATTTCTTTGGTAGAGTGAAAAAGATGAGCAGGAAACAAGAGGTGCTGGTTCTCCAATGCTAGCAAGTTGCTGCAGGCAGACAAGTTGTATCCTTATCACAAGTGCAGAGTCTCTTCTCTTGTTTATCATATTCACAGTCTACACCAGTACAGGAAAGTCCATGTGCCATTTGTTCTGGACCACAGTTCTGCTTACTCTTCTCTTCTTCATTCTGTTCCTCCAGTTTTCTCTTTCTAACATGATGAACATGTGATTTGGATTTTATGTGAGCTTAAAAAAAAAAAAAAAGGGGGGGGGGGGGGGGAGGAATAAATGACATTGTTAACAGTAAGCATTCATGCTGCTAAACTCAAGAAATCAGAGATGTGGTTACCTTCCCACTCCCGGTCACCAATAATGAGACGATCACACACACTGCACAGTCTACTGCTTCTTTTATTCTCACTGTGATCAGAAGCAACTTTCACAGGCTCAATGGCAGGAGACTTGCCCTGAGGGAAGAGAATTGTAGAAGAAAAATCAGTAACAATCAGAGTCATTTCGCTTTCACCCTATTTCACACTAATTTTTCAGAACACAAAACTTTTAAGGGGCATAAAAGGCTATTTTTAGTGATCTTCTGAAGTTCGCTATAAACAAAGAAGAAAAGGTATTTTAAAATTAACTGTAGTAGCATCACTAATGCTGGAAATACATGTTCAATTTTTTTTCAGCAGACTTTCTAGCTGATCGATTTACCGTTCCATCTTTCTGATCGATTTCCATTCACTTCTATAAGAAGCTTGACCAGAAAACCAATCGAAATCAGATCGGACCTATCGGAAACTATCGAGCCATCTATCTGCCCAAAAAACTCATCGTGTATTTCCAGCATTAGGAAAGGTTTATCTCTGGAAGTCTAAGTAGAGGTGACCATTAAAAATACGATTTTTAGTTAATCGTATTTTCAATCAGATTATTTGGATCGCATTATATGGAAACAGAAACTGGTGGGCCAATTCGATCAAGAACAAATGCATTTAACCACTTCCCTACCCTGGTGTAAAGAGTCGGCAGGCCGCCACCAACGGGCCCTGCCGCTGACTCACAGATGGTTGCCGTCCCTGCCGCTGACTCACATGCGTGCAGGGCAGCAGGCAGAGGATGCGTCTCAGTGCACGCTTCGCCTACGTAACAGTAGCCACCTGTCTCCCTGCGTGTCAGCTTATTAGCTGACACGCCAAGCTCCGATTGGTCAGGCCTGGTATTTGAATCTAGTGAGCGCTCCAGTCTGTGCCTGTGATAGCCTATGCTGGGCTTGTTGCTGAGATTGCGCTCACACCAAGCCTATCTCTTGACTAAGCTTCTTCTAGATTGGATACCGGTTACCGAACCGGCTTGTACCTGACCACGCTTCTGTATTGGATACCTTGTTACCGACCAGGCTTGTTGAAAGGATTTGCATGAACGCTGTCTGCATTGACCCTGGCCTGATTGACCTTGCATCTGTCTAGTGATTACTTCAGCAATTTCCTGTTACCTCGAGTTCAGCTCGGCTCTGATTACTTTGGCAATAACTTTATAGATAAGTACCACAACTAAATGATCTATATATTCAAACAAACAAACAGAACATTTATATCGCGCTTTTCTCCTGGCGGACTCAAAGCGCCAGAGCTGCAGCCACTGGGACGCGCTCTATAGGCAGTCGTAGTGTTAGGGAGACTTGCCCAAGGTCTCCTACTGAATAGGTGCTGGCTTACTGAACAGGCAGAGCCGAGATTCGAACCCAGGTCACCTCTGTATCAGAGGCAGAGCCCTAAACCATTACACTATCCAGCATATATTGATTTGTTCAGGACAAATTAGGCTTTTTGTGGCCGATATTTGTTTTTATTAATTACCTTATTTTCTATGTATTTTAAAAGGAAAATAAGTAGGTGAAAAAATACACAATTTATCCACTTTCATACATTACAGCTTTAACCACTTGCCGACCGCACACTCATAACGCGCGTCGGCAAAGTGGTAGCTGCAGGACCAGCAACGCACATCTGCGTCGCCGGCTGCAGGCTAATTAATCAGGAAACAGCCGCTCGTGCAAGCGGCTGCTTCCTGTCAATTCATGGCGAGGGGCTCCGTGAATAGCCTGCGGGCTGCCGATCGCAGCTCGCAGGCTAAATGTAAACACAAGCGGAAATAATCTGCTTTGTTTACATTTTTACAACGCTGCTAACAGTAGCAGCGTTGTACTAGATCAGCGATCCCCGGCCAATCAGCGGCCGGGGATCGCTGTCACATGACAGGCAGGAGCCTGTTAGATGCTGCACAGGACAGATCCGTTCCTGTGCAGCCTCCGATCTCCGGAAAAGGGAGGGAGGAGAGGGGGAATCCTGCGGTGGAGGGGGCTTTGAGGTGTCCCCCCGCCAGCCACACGTAGGCAGGAGCGATCAGACCCTCCCAGCACATCATCCCACTAGTGGGGAAAAAAGGGGGGCGATCTGGTCGCTCTGCCTGGTATTTAATCTGTGCTGGGGGCTGTAGAGCCCACCCAGCACAGATCTTAGAAATCAGTGCTGGTCCTTAAGGGGGGGGAGGGGGTGGTAAAGGCTGAGTCCTGAAGTGGTTAATGTAAATAGCTTCTATTGTACATTAACTACTTGCCGACTGCTCCACACCAATTGGCGTGAGCAGTGCGGCAGCCCCAGGACCGCTCCAGGGTGATTGGCGTGAACGGCCATTTATGGGGCTAGCAGGCTGCGAAACCGCCGTCTAATTACTTTGTACAGCGCTGCGATCTTTACTTTGTACAGCGTGTGACACGGCTGTCCCCCTGGGACATAGGGAAGTGATCCGCTGTGATAGGCTGAAGCCTATCACAGCCGATCGTGCTGATAGGCTGGCCAGGGGAGGGAGGGCGGGCAATAAAAGAAAAAAATATAATTAAAAAAATGTATTTAAAAACAATACAAATAAAAATTTATTTAAAAAAAACAACATTGGGGGAGCGATCAGACCCCACCAACAGAGAGCTCTGTTGGTGGGGAGAAAAGGGGGGGGGGAAAGAAATCACCTGTGTGCTGTGTTGTGTGGCCCTGCAGCTTGGCCTTAAAGCTGCAGTGGCCTATTTAACTAAAAATGGCCTGGTCTTTAGGGGGGGGTTAACACTGCGGTCCTCAAGTGGTTAAAGCGTTATAAAAACCCTGACACAATATTCAATAAAAACAGGTTTTCCTACTTTTTATATGCCATACGGTTATCATATCTGCTTTTGTGAATAAGTATTATTATTATTCGTTTAGAAATTACAAGTTCCCAAAGTACACTTTTTTTGCTCTGAGAGTTGCCTTGGCATTTTATTCATAACCGATTGATTCATCTTGAATTTTGAGCAGAAATGCTTTCTGAGTGTCTCTCTGTGTTCAGGAGAGTCTGCGCAGTCAGAATATGTGTCACATTCCTCACTTGATACAATTAAGTAAACACAAGATAACATTATCTCCAGTTTGGATGCTCCAGCTTTCTCTGCAGGGAACTTGTAAGTCCTGTGTTTAACTAATTGAATGCTGTTCTAGTTAAAAAAAAATGGTGATCGTATACTGTATAATATGCTGTAAATAATCTTTTAGAGCAAAGAAATAATGCTGGGTTTTATTCTGCTTTAAACCCACACATTTTATTTGTATATGTCTCCTGTTTATGTAAACAGTTCATTTGTTTTAATATGTATTAGTAACACAATGTATATACCCTACTCTCTTGTTACATCTGTCTGCTCCTGGAATGTTTGTTTTACACTTGTTTACACATTAATCCTGCCATTGAACTCCCTGGGAGGAAGAGAGAGGTTTGCGGTCATTCCTTTACAACTGTGTAGCATTATCAGCTCAGAGATAAACAGTGTAATCTAGGATTTTGTAAGGAGGAGAGTGCAGGGACTTCTTTTCACTTCATGCGGTAGGAGGTGGTTAAGGAAACTGGCCGACCGCCGTGGCAGTTTTTTCATAGATACATTCACACCTGGCTTCAGTATTGGGGATAGTAGAATAGTGGTCACTGTGGTGATACCACAGTCACCTGTATGACAAGGAAAGACCAGGAGCCAAATGGTGCAGTATTCTGGGGTATTAGTTGTTAGATTGTTGTATAAGAGTATTTATACTCACAAAGGTGGGTTGCAGTCCCTGCAACCACCGTATATATCGCCAACAGGGAAATAACCGTCCCTGCTCGGTTTTTCCAGGCCCTACTGGAACTGGTCACACTCCTGGTTGGTCCTTCTTGGTTGTAGATAACACCACACCCGGAAGATGAACACCTCCAAAGAAGATGTAATGTATAGTACTGGGGGATGGAGGCACCAAAATATAGGTAATGTGACGAAACAAAAAAATAATAAGGTGGAGGTAGGGGTCTTTACCACTCCAGATGGAAGAACCCAGACCACAGGGTTAATGTAAAAAAAATTAATCTATTCAGCACGATTAAAAGGACAACACGTTTCACAGGTCTCAGCCAGCTTCTTCAGGTCAATACAAGTGCCTTTAAAATATGGTCACAAGAATGGACGCCAGAATTTCTGGCATCCGTGCTTGTGAATTTCTGGCGTCCATGCTTATGACCATATTTTAAAGGCACTTGTATTGACCTGAAGAAGTGGGGTGAGACCCGTGAAATGCTTGTCCTTTTAATCGTGCTGAATAAATATATTTTTATACATTAACCCTGTGGTTTGGGTTCTTCCATCTGGAGTGGTAGAGACACCTCCCTCTACCTTATTTTTAGTTTCATCACATTACCTATCTTTGGGCGCCTCCAACACCCAGTACAGTATCAGGAGGAAGGGTTTAAATTCTTTAATGCTGTGGATCAGTGAAATACGATCTTTCCTTTCGATCTACATGATCTTATAGAAAATGTGCTGTTTGCTGTTGCTTTGCAATAGACAATATCTGCACTGCAATGCGGAGAGGAATCTAGGGGATACCTACCATTATTTAACAGCAAATACTAGATGCACAGGTTTCCAGTTTCTCTTCCCGGAGATTGCACATCTGTAGTTATTAAGAGAACTTGTGTAATTTGATATTGCCATGTTCATTCTCATGGGAGAAGCATACATTATTGAAAAGTGATACATTCTAGACCATGGAATGGGTAGAAGGCACAAATTATCAATAAAGAGATATTTCCTGAGTGGAAAAAATACAGAGACCTCAAGTCCACTCCGTTGTCATGCAGTGGGCAGGGTCCTATGACTGCTGCTGTAACAATATACAACATGCCTCTTCACTAGGTCTGGGAGAAAGAATGACATGTTGCTACAGTTTCCTCCTCCAGGCCTGAAGTCAGCAGCAGTGACTTGACTGCAAATGCATGACTGGATACAGAGTTGGAAATTTGGACAATTTTATTACTGATCCTCCCTAATTAAGAGCCTTTGTATACCTGCAGCACAGAGTTGGGCTTCAATCCAGTAGAAAACATAAAAGCTGCTGCAGGACGCAGAGTGGAAAACCAGTTAGGTGACAGTAATAACATGGAGAGGCAGTTTTTGAAGCCTTCATAAAGCCTTACAGCAAGGGATTATGGCTCTGGACCTGGATCATCAAGCACTTAGGCTTTGTCCAATTAACAGACCACAGTGGATTAAGCAAGGTGTGGCTCACCAAGGAAAGGATCATGTCTCAACACACTAGAGTGAGAGGAGCAGAGTTGTTCATGTTGCCAATAATACCAACCTGCAAAAAGCTGCTCACAATCTCAACTGCAGGCGCCAGAACCTTTTCATCCCAAGAAGCAACGTCTGTTACGTCCAGCCCATACACGCTGGGTACATTAGGGCCAGGTCCTGGAACAAACAGTCACGGTGTAAACAAGAAATTGATGAAAGTGGACCTGAACTCTTGCACAGGACAGAAGGAAAACAGAGAAATGCACCCTGTATGTATTTAGAGAGTTTAGTCTGTGTAATTCCCCCTCATTTGTGTCTAATCACAGGTTGTAATTTGATCTTTCCCCGTGTCACATGACTGCCAATGGCAGAGATGGCAGATAAGCTCAATTGAAAGCACGGGATGGTAACAATATGTCTGCTTCCATGAATCAGAAAGTAGAAACAAAGCAGATTAAGTTTAGGATTTGTAGCAGCTGTAATAAAAATGTTTTTTTGTTTAAGTTATTATGTTGTTGTGTATCGGTTAGAGCAGAGAGGGTGTTCTGAGTTGAGAGGTTTGTCATTTTTAATACACTTTAAAGGACATCTGAGGTGAGATGTAACATGATGAGAAACATGTATATGTACAGTGCCAAGTACAGAAATAACTAGGCTGTGTTCCTTTTTTCCTTTCTCTGCCTGAAAGAGTTAGAAATCAGGTATGCAAGGGGGGGTTCTGTCTGGATCGGGACCGGGTCAGACTATAGTTTAACCCTCACTGATAAGGAATTGCAGCCATAAAACACTTTCCTGGCAGCAAATAGCTTCTGCGAGCAGGAAAGAGATAAAAAAAATAAAAGATCATTAGTTCATAGATTTTAGCTCTGGCATACTTTAATAAATGTGTCACTTAGAAGAGGCCATGAAACAGTAAAAAAAACTTAAAAAGTGGATTTAAATATAAAATGAAACTGTGGGATAGTTAAAAAGTAATTTTTAGAAGAAGGAGGAAGATCGATACAATTGTTTATCTCAGTTTTTTTTTCACCTCGGACGTCCTTTAACCACTTTACCCCCGCGCGTACGTATTTCTCCGACCCTTTTTCCATCCTTTAAAAAGCAGGGACGGAGAAACACGTACTTTCCGCGTTCCCGACGCTGCCCGCGCTCCCGCTCGTAAACACGCCGCCCGCCGCTAGTAAACACGCCGCCGCCCGCTCGCCCAGAGATCAATGAACGGGAAAATCCATTCCCGTTCGTTGATCTAAGCCGCGCAATGATCAGCTGCTCTCCTATGGGCAGCGCGATCATTGTGAGAAAAAAACTCACGTGTCCAGCCTCCTTATACTTCCTCCAAGCTTCCGGAAGGAAGCTTGGAGGTCGCATTAAAACAAAAAGTTACTGTGGCCATCTTGTGGCCAAATAGTAAACTACACCCTACACATTTTTCACATACAAATAAATGACTTTTACACATAAAATTAACTCATTACCTCCCACACTCCCTATTTTTTTTTTTTTTTGTAATTAAAAAAAAATTAAAAAATGTACAATTAAAAAAAATACATAAATAGTTACCTTAGGGACTGAACTTTTAAAATATTTATGTCAAGAGGGTATAACACTGTTACTTTATAAACTATGGGCTTGTAATTAGGGATGGACGCAAAACTGAAAAAAATGCACCTTTATTTCCAAATAAAATATTGGCGCCAAACATTGTGATAGGGACATAATTTAAACGGTTTTATAACCGGGACAAAAGGGCAAATACGTTTCATGGGTTTTAATTACAGTAACATGCATTATTTAAAAACTATAATGGCCGAAAACTGAAAAATAATTATTTTTTTCCCCACATTTTTCCTATTTTCCCATTAAAACACATTTAGAAAAAAATAATTCTTGGCATAATGTCCCACCTAAAGAAAGCCTAATTGGTGGCGGAAAAAACAAGATATAGTTCATTTCATTGCGATAAGTAATGATAAAGTTATAATAATTCCTTTAATAATAATTCCTTTTTTTGTATAGCGCCTTTCTCCTGTCGGACTCAAAGCGCTTGCGAGGCAGCCACAAGAGCGCACTCAGTAGGCAGTAGCAGTGTTAGGGAGACTTGCCCAATGAACTCTTTACTGAATAGGTGCAGCTTACTGAGTAGGAAGAGCCAGGATTTGAACCCAGGACTCCTACATCAGAGGCAGAGCCCTTAACCATTACACTATCCAGCCACCATAGAGATGAATGAATGGAAGGAGCGCTGAAAGGTGAAAATTGCTCTGGTGCTCAGGGGGTAAAACCCCTCAGTGGTGAAGTGGTTAAGATACCTTTATTGTATACATGGCAAACTAGCAAAGTTAAAATGGTAAATGCAGCTAAAAGGTACCCTATAATACTATGAAAACAAACACTGAACATACAAAGCAAGAGAATTTCAGTTATGCACCTTCGCTGGCAAAAAACATATTTAATTGATAAACTAAACAGGAAAAAAAGTAAGGAAAAATGGCAAAATTATTATAAAAAGCTGCAACGACAGTCTGACCTGCTTTCCAGCTGCTTTTCCTTCCATGTGGAAGACAGCAGCACAGGCTGATCACCTGTCTGTGGCCGGCTGTGTGCTACAATGGGGAAGGAGCAGCTGCTGACACTGGCAGTGCTCCAGCAGTGGAAGGGGTGGGGAGAAGACCAGAAGACCAGGAACAGGTCTGCAGCACAACAATACTCACAGAAAACAAAAAGTGCCTGCATTACAGGCCACTTCACCGCAGTTACATCGTTTGTAAATGTCCCCTCCCTCTGTTCTCATGCACTTCCTGAAACAACAGCTCCAGGTGAAAGAGCCAAATATTGGGGGGGTGTCACAATCATACTGCCATTCATGTAAATGGATGACCCGCATGAGCTATAGCTATGTGAAGTTCCCTATGTAAGGCATGTCCTGTGTTTGACCTGCTGTAATTTAATTTAGTGAATGGACTATACTGAGCCTGATAGGCAGTCTCCCTGGAGCACAGCGTGACCTGAGCCATCTCCTCTCTGCAGCTTGAACATAAACAAAAGAGCTGCAGTAATCACCTCCACAGAGACTTCCTCCTCATGCATGAAAAACACGCTTAGTCACTGGGAACTGCAAGTGTTTGCTTTAGGAACCGCAGAGCCAGGTATTTATGTAACTCACATGCAGCTTTGGTTTCATCAGCTTGGAGCTTGCTTGCAAAAGCAGAGGCTTTGCTCAGTACTGGACACAGAAAACAGACACGTTTGCTGCACATTTTACCTCGAGTAACAGTGTTAAAGGACCACTAGCGTGAAACATTGGGAAATTTGAAACACATGTGTATGCATATATATAAAATGTATATTTGTCCCAGAATAAAATTCACTATACTTTACTTTTTCCCCCTTATGTTGCTGTCACAATAGGTAGTAAAAATATGACAGCTATGATAGCTTACCACATTATTGTTATTTATTGGATTTTTATAGCGCCAAGATATTACGCAGCGCTATACAACAAATAAGGATACAGACATTGCTAATAGTTGTGAGAATCATTATCTGCATGGAGTTTGCATATTCTCCCTATGTCTGTGTGGTTAACTCTGAGCACTCTGGTTTCCTCCCACATCCCAAAAAAAGAGAAATGCCACTCAACATCTGGATCCATAAAAGCATGAAATTTTATTGAAGTCAATAGGCACATACAGGCAATGGGGATGGCAGCACACACCCACAGTAGCGGATGTGTGTATGCCCACTCTGGTTCCTAATGCTACATACACACTTGAGATAAAAGTCTTTGGAAAATGGAAGATCACAGAACAATTTTACCCCCTTCCATGTAGTATGAGAGCCATACTCTACACAGTCTATTTTATGGAGCTGAACTCCTCATCAGATAAAAATCTTTGCAGGATGCTGCACACAAAGATGCCCGTACACATTCACAAGATCAGTATCTGCAAAAGATCCGTTCCTGCAAAATGCATTCATAGTCTATGAGATCTGCAGATCATCATACACACCTTGTTTAACAGACATTCATCTGCAGATCAGATCCACCAGGATGGATCTTCAGATGATTGTCAGACATGCAGATGAATGTCTGTTATGCTGGGGATGCAATGTTCGTTTTGAACCGTGTAATCGAGCACTGATGGCAGCGCTGATAATTTACGACCTGTCCGATACCCGCGCGGATCGATGCCCCGCTCAATACCGCAGGCAGGACAATAGTCAGAAATGAAGAGAAGATAAAGAACTGGAATCGATCCGGCCGCACGCGGGGACAAGCCGCAATCTATCGTGCGGCTCGATACACGGCTCAAAACAAGCATTAAACAAGGTGTGTATGAGGATCTGCAGATATCAGACTATGAATGCATTTTGCAGGAACGGATCTTTTGCAGGAACAGATCTTTTGCAGATACTGATCTGTTGAATGTGTACAGCATCTTTCTGTGCAGCTTCTTGGAAAGATTTCTGTCTGATAGGGAGTGCAGCTCCATAGAATAGACTGTGTAGAGTATGGCTCTCATACTACATGGAAGTGGGTAAGATTTGTCTGTGATCTTTCATTTTCCAAAGACTTTTATCTCAAGTGTGTACGTAGCATTAGTCGTAGCTAACAGGAAAGGCACCACATGAAATTAAGTTAATTGGTTCTCCCCAAAATTGGTTTAAGCCTACAATAGGTATTTATTATTCTGTACAGTGCTGCTTATTATGTCAGCACTATATAAATACCTATTAAAAATACAAAATATTTCATTCTACAGATGGCAAAACACTTTAGAACTTAGGGCCTAAAAAATCTTATCTACTTTGGTTCAATGGAATTGTTAAATTTATTGTGGTGTTACACCATGACAAGGCATTAGAGGGAGGCGAGGAGGAAGAGTGTAATTTTCAACAAGATGGTAAGACAAACAGCCAATAAAATGAAGCAATCGCTCTGTATACTACCAGCACATTAAATATATGTCTGAACAGATATTTCATATAGCTAAACATGTTACACATGAATATGGGAAGAACAAAATTTCCCATGGAGGACATGAATGAGAGCCAAACTACACCCTAATTTGCAAGCACATACGCTGGGCTTTTAAACAGATCCAATTCCAAAGGCTTATTGCTTGTTATTGCCTATATCCCAGTGGGGACGATTACCTGTGGGCTCACTGGCCACAGGGTGTGACAAACTCTACAGCTGAAATAGGCATAAAAACTAAATCACTTGTCTATTTTGCTAAAAGTTTTTATTTTTATTATGGTCTGCGCTTCTACTGGTTATATTCATTCACTATGTGTGGACAGGAAGTAAAATACATATATTGAATGTGGACACAGATAGCACAACAGTCTAGTTCTAATCATTTCCTCACCTCTGGTGGAAAAAAAGTATCAATAGGTTTTGGCCAGAGTCCTACTTTAATAAAACAGAACTAGAGAAAAAGATAACTATAAGATACAGCATGGGAGAGGTTTCCCAAGCCACCTCTAGGGGCTGGTGCACACCGAGCGGCTTTTTCAGCGTTTCTGCAGCCGCTTGCGGCTGCAGATCCGCTTGGTCAATGTATCTCAATGGGGTGGTGCACACCAGAGCGGGAGGCGTTTTGCAGAAATGAATCCTCCCGGGGTGAGGCATTTTTTTTATTTCGGATGCGTTTCTGCCTCAATGTTAAGTATAGGAAAAACGCAAACCGCTCTGAAAAACGCCTGTTCAGAGCGGTTTTGCCGGCGTTTTTGTTACAGAAGCTGTTCAGTAACAGCTTTACTGTAACAATATATGAAATCTACTACACCAAAAACGCTTCACAAAACCGCAAAATGCTAGCTGAAACGCTACAGAAAAATAAGAAAAAGCGTTTCAAAATCTGCTAGCATTTTGCGGATCTGCTAGCGGGTTTTGGTGTGCACCAGGCCTAACAGAGGATCCTGGGCAATTTTCCAGCCAGAAGACCAATTTTATTAATATCTGAGAAATTATCACAATTGAACATACGTTTTAAGAATCTGTTTTTCACCCACTTATTCTGCTTTTTGGCATACTTCTGAGTTCTTTGTCTCAGAGCTTCAATTCCTAGAAAAATACAAACATTAATTTGAGAGTTTCTCAGGCTAGGCTCTCATCTGTAAATAGACACTACAAACGTAAAGCCACAGACAGATAAAGACAAAACAAAGTAAAAAAAACTGTGATAAAAACAAATACTCTCCTCACCTTCCTGCAATAGCTTCTCTTTTTGTTCAGGACTACTGCTGTCCATGGTCACCAAATATTCGTGAAATTCCTTGAAGCCAATGGACTGGAAAATACCATGCCGGTAATCCTGGCTAGGAAGAAATAATGCATGGTTAAGTCACTGCCAACCAGTAACATAACCACCACACCGTGACCCTTCACTATGTCACACAAACAATTAGAATTCAGTAAACACTATTTATGCCTACATAACGGGATTAATAAAGAAATACATCAGAGAATGAAGAGTGAAGAGAATAGAGAATGAAGAATGAAAATGAAGGGTACCTGAACTCAAGTACAAAGCTTATAGGAAAAAGTCCCATGACAAAGACAATTCTATACTGTACATACCTTTGGTGTGCACAGCGCACGCTTTTGAGATGTCAGTTTTCCCTACCATCTACAGTGAAAAGCTGTGAATGCCCAAAACACTGATTCACTGCTTGACCCCGATGCTCCACTGTATTGTAAACACTCTAATGGTGGCTGTCACAAGCCCCCTAGTGGCCGGACCACACAATGCCTTCCAATCAGTTTCAGCACACAGACTATGCAATCTGTGGTCGCAATCGGTCCGCAGAAATCGCTGGGATTTTGGCAGCAGACCGACTAGAAGGGAGCCTGCGAGTTACGGTAATACAAATTACACACTATTTCAGGGTATAACTGCCACCACCTCTGTTACCATGGGACAGAGGAACCCACTGACTGGCTGACTCTAGACCTGCAAATAGAAAACGGTTAAACACACTCTATTTTATCTAGCTATCAACAATAGTAGCGACTCTTCAGAAGCCAGGGTTCAGTTTTGTGTTGCTAAATAATAGGTATAGCCGAACAAATAAATGACGTTAGCGTCATTTATTAAAAATGCAATAATTAATATATACAGAAAATCATTAAAATCAACAATTATAGAGACAAATAATAGCGCAGTAAAAAAATGAAAAGGGAGAAAATACTTAAGTTCGTGGAAATATGTCCTTTCTGGGAAAACGCGTAAAGTTCCTTTGTTTCAGTTCAGGAGCAAAGTTCAGACAAGATGGCCGGTAACCACATGGCCCTTTGGCTAGCAGCAGCATGCTCTCAGTAAGATGGGATTTGGCGGACTGAAGTCCGCCTGTTGGCAATGTGCTTTTGATAAAGATGGATTGGGGGTGTGGCAACGCCTGCCCCCTCTGAATTATCCACCAATGATAGCCCACCTCTTCCTAAAGGAATGCTGAGATTAAATTGTAAAACACTAACTCAAACTATAAATGTCATATTTAGGTGGATAACAGATTAATATTCAGATTATGACAATTTCTATGACATCAGACTTTATTAGGGTAGGGGGTCCAGTTCCTGAGAAGTCTAATAACTTGGTTGTAGCGTACCCCTTGCCCCTCAAGACTGGTATCAAAATATTCAGCAAGACACTACAAACCCAATGATACAACTCATAACTATCCTAGATACTATTTTTCGTAAATAGGCAAAAAAATCATAAACAGCATTCATTTTCTCTCCGCTTCTGACGGAGTCAGGCAGTCTGGTCTCATGCGGAGTTTATCCTGTCTCTTCAAAAGGCAGTAACACTTGCCATTTGCTTACTGCTGGAGAGCTTTCACACCTCTGTGTCACTGCCCAGGGGAAGGGACTCTTTTGATCCAGTTAATTAACCACAGAGGCCTTATCAGAGAGCATACTTGGCTTTCATGAAAAGAACTCTAAAGCCCCATCTACACTATGGGACATTCCAGCGATCCGGCGGCTCGATTAGCCGCCGGATCGCCTCTTCAGCGTGCCCGCCGCGTCCCCGCTCGCTGCATTCGATTCCCCGCTCGTCCCCGCCGGCGCCGCTTATCTTCCGCTCGATTCCCTGCCATTGTCCCCTCGCAGGGAGCGAGTAGGGAATCGGCGGTGCGGAGATCCGTCCTGTCGGATCTTATCAATCGAGCCGCACCAGCGACTCGATTGATAAGGAGCATCGCGGCCGCATCTACTCGTGTAGATGCGGCTTAACACCTATGATTGCAACAGAGACCCCCAGGCTTGACTGCTTGGTATCCATAGACATACAATCTAGATCTGGCAACGCAACGACAATCGATGCAGCAAACCGATTGCGATCTCTTTTCTCACGGCTCTTCCGTGACAGTGGCCACTAATGATCCAATCTTTTTCATCCGATCTTACCATTTCTATGTAATATAAGGCACTGCCTGTATTATCCATTCAATATATTCACTCAATTTACACTTATACAACATAGATCTGGCTCCACCTGGCTACTTCTACATCTGGCAAAATATCTGGCTACCTATACATCTGGTAAAACATCTGGCTACCTATACATCTGGCAAAACTATACATCTGGCTACACATCTGGGTCTTATACTCACCATTGGCGTGCTGATCCCTCGTTGCGTACCTCTGATAGCTTCCTCTGTGCCTTCTTCCATGTCCCTTGGCGGATTTTGCTTCATGTCCCCCGCCGATCGGCGTTGTTGACACCAGGGTCACACAGCGTCATCAACATCTCGCTGCAAACACTTTTTTTTTATTGAATTCAATACAATAACCTATATTGAATTCAATATTAAAAAAAAATTGATTACAAAAAAAAAACAAAAAAAAAAAACTTGAAAATTATTTGAAATTAATTGAACCACTTTTTGCACAGAAATCCTGGGTAAATTGAACGCCAGGGTGGTTAAGGATTTCAGAGCCAGAGAACATATTGTAAAATATAATTTAGCTGTCATAAGATATGCATGTAATGTCATTTTCAAAATGTGCAGAGAGCAAGAGGGCAGCCCCCACAAAAACATAGCCACCAGCTTCTGCGGCCCCCTCTGGGTTGCAATTGAGCTACATGAGTATAAAGACTGGTACACACATTCAATATTGATTGGCTACCTCTATGTAATATAAGAGTTTACCTACTCAATCTGTTCAAAGTATTGAAAGTATCTTGGCCCTCAAACTACATGGAGGTGTAAAACGTGGTCAGTGATTGGGCAATCAAAGCTGGATGTGTGTATTCACATAAAAGCCTGGTACACACCTTCAATTATGATTGGACAATGCTTGGCCAATTTTACCACTGCCATTTTATATGAGGGTAAACAGATTCTGAATACTATGAGCAGATTGTGTAAGTAAACTCACATATTACAGGGAAGTGGTAAAATTGGTCAGCGACTGGCCAATCAAAGCTGATCGTGTGAACCAGGATGAAGCCTTTGCAGAGCATATCCAAGAATCTGCAGTACTATCCTTCATAGGCTCATGTATCCCATGTGTTGTTCCACGCTCTCTGAGGATCTGCACATTGAGATTAGATCTTGTGAAGTTTACTTCAGGCTTGCATCAACTGAATGTACCCTTTCCTAAGTTTATTAAACATGAGATAAAGTAGAGAAAAAAATTATATAACATTTTATTGAAGTCTCTCTTCAGCTATAAAATTCTCATACCTTCTCTCCCCTTTCCCACCAAAAAATATAATTTCCACCTGCCTCCCTAGTAACCAAAATTAGGCTAAGTACACATTTACAATCCCTGTTGCTCAGCAGGGGTCAGGGCTCAATCCCTTGGGCGACACATTGTAGCCAAGTTCTACACGGAGGAAGGGGTTGTGAAAATCTGTACCTCGAAAAAGGGAGCATTAACATGTACAGTATACAGTTGCATAGAACTTTGTCCTCTGCTCTTCCTTATCAGCTGGTGCCTCTAAATAAAAAGTTGAGTGCCCACACTTTCCACACCAAACTGGTCTACAGCTCCAAACCAGTTCACCAGTGCCAGGCTCTTGCAGGGACACCAATGCAATACAGTAAACAATGTTGTGTACCTCTGTATGCTTCAATACATTACCTAATTAACACACACTTCATGAATATGGCCTACCGCTCCTCTACTACACTTTATCTCTCTCAACTGAGAGACTTTTCCACAGCCCTACCTTATGTGTCCCTCCCCCTCACCCATGACACCCCTGGATTAACTTGGACTTGATTTGCTGGGGCTCTGTAAGATCACATGATCATGCGTCTTATACTCTATTTGCATGGATAACCTTGAGCAATATTGTATAACCTTGTGCTACTTCTCTGTCACCCCTGGTTTACATTGTAAGTATCTCTATTTATTGTCCAGCACTACCTAATAGGTTGGTGCTTTATAAATACAATAAATGATGAAATAATATTTGCTGAGCCATTGGGTGCCATCTCCAAGTTTGTTTTGGTGCCTCTAAATCAGGGGTGTCAAACTCAAATGCAAAGTGTGCCGAAATTGTACACTGGGACGTAGTCGCGGGTGGACCTCAATGTCTACTGGCCACCTTCCTTCCTTATAAAGTTCCCAGGTGTGTAATGGCCCTCCTCCATCTCCTCTACAGTTCCCTGGTGTCTAGGGGTCCTCCCTCCCCTATACAGTTCCCTGGTGTCTAGTGGTCCTCCCTCCTCTATACAGTTCCCTGGTGTCTAGTGGTCCTCCCTCCCCTATACAGTTCCCTGGTGTCTAGTGGTCCTCCCTCCTCTATACAGTTCCCTGGTGTCTAGTGGTCCTCCCTCCTCTATACAGTTCCCTGGTGTCTAGTGGTCCTCCCTCTCCTATACAGTTCCCTGGTGTCTAGTGGTCCTCCCTCTCCTATACAGTTCCCTGGTGTCTAGTGGTCCTCCCTCCCCTATACAGTTCCCTGGTGTTTGGTGCTTTCCCCTACCTTCCCAATATGGCTTCCCTGGTGATGTAGGGCTTCACCTCCAATATAGTTTCCCTGATTGTCTAGAGTGGGCCAAACATAATGCAAAGTGGGTAAACCACTTGAGGGCCAAATTTAATTGCTCTGAGGGCCACATTTGGCCCACAGGCCGGAGCTTGACCTGTATGCTCTAAATAAATGGAACCTGAAATGAGAAGGATATGAAGGCTACCATTTTTATTTCCTTTTAAAAAATACCAGTTGCCTGCCAGTCCTGCTGATCTCTTTGGCTGTGGCAGTGTCTCAATCACACACCTGAAACAGGCATCGGATCAGAACACCTGATCTGCATGTCTGTTCAGGGTCTGTGGCTTAAAGTATTTGAGGCACAGGATCAGCAAGACATCCAGGTAATGTGCATTGTTTAAAAGGAAATAAATATGTCAACCTCCATATTCCACTCACTTCCCGTTCGTTTTAAGCAGTTATTTTTTATTTTATTTTTTTTACATAAAAAATTAGCCAGACTGCCAAGATTCTTGCTTGTTTACTTGCTTCATTAAACTCCAGGTTCCCCAGTGAGGGGAAATGCACTTCCCCCAAACTGAAATCCTCCTCTGTCTGCACCATAGCATATATAATAAGCTCCACAGCTGTATGCAGCACTGCAGATATAGTTGTCCTCTGTGCCTCACCTCTGGATTACTCTAAACGCCTATAGCCAAGCATCTATAATTTTCACAAACATTGTCTTTTCCAGGTGTTACACCTACCCAGACTGAGCAACAAGCTGCTCATTATAGCTCTTGTGAAAGTCTTGTAGCTCCTTAATCAGTCCCATGTTCAGCATTTCATCAACTCTGGCACTCAGCCTGGCATTAAGAGCTGTAACAATAAAGCCATGGTGAGAAACAAAATATATCTGTTACTGGCATACAGACAGTTGCCTCAAAATACATCTGCTATAGGAAATGTACTTGCTGCATCTAACCTGCATGTGGAGTCTCCCAGGAAGCTGGCTCCTCCATCTTCAAATTAATCAACTCCCAAACAGGATTACAGAAGGAGGTCAAAGGACCCCTAAATAGTTCACCCATTGAGGATGTGGAAGCTTGTAGTCACACAAAGTGCATGTCCTAGCCTCTTCTGACTGTCATTTGTTTACCTGACCAAGCTGGCATTTTATGGAGGACAGAATAAGGATTCCCTGCCCTGTCATGACCAAGTTAAGGGGCTCATACATGGTCGATTTCAGTCTATAGAATTGATCGATCAGATATTGATTCTATCAAATCTATTGATCGATTTGTGGAAGATGTCGATCGATTTGATCTGACAGGATGGAAAATCTAGGTCCATCTGCTGCTGGCAGCAGATCGATGGTCCATAGAGTTGCATTGGATCTAATGGTTCAATAATGCATTTAGATCGATTTCCAATAGATTTCATCCTAAAATATATTAGAAACCTGTTCCTAGTGTGTGGCACACATTAGATAGATTCCTGTCAGATTCGACTTTGCAGGCATCCGACAGAAATCTATCTGATGGTCAAATCTGCTGCAAATATATAAGTGTATGGCCACCTTTAGCATTACCAGTTTTCCACACAAGTCAGAGAAATATGCAAGAAAATATCCTGTGATCTACACTCAGAAAATAACCCTGCCCTGCCATAAATGGACAGCCATTAAAGAATCTAAGGTAATTAGGGCTTGAATAACATGATAGCACAGGCCCCTGTAATTTAAATGACACCTGAAATGAGAGAGATATGGATGCTGCAATATTTCCTCAATATCAGTTGCCTGGCTGTCCTGCTGAACATCTGCCTCTAACACACACAGACCCTGAACAAGCATGCAGCAGATCAGGAGTTTCTGACACTCTCAGATTTAACAAGATTAGTTGCATGCTTATTTCAGGGAAAAAAAAAAAAAAAAAAAAAAAAAAAGCTTCCTCCAGCCCCCGTCAGGCTGATCGATCCCTCGCCGTCTTAGCCCTGGATCCTCCACTAGGCGGCCTGGTAATCTCACAAGTTGGCGCAATCTGGTACGCGTGCTTCCGTGGCCGGGAATGTTCTGTGCCTGAGCAGTAGTACTGCGCAGGTGCCAAACTCTCTCGGGGACGGGAGCGTGATGGGGCGCGCGTGGCAGGGTCACGCATTCACAGTACGCCCTGACTTACGAAGTTACCAGGCCACCTACTGGAGGATCCAGGCAGCGCAGTAGGACAGAGAAGGTTTAATCAGCCCGAAAGGGGCTGGAGGAAGACCCAGATGTGTTTTTGTTTTTTTTACTCCTCTCAGGTTTACTTTAAACATTGTCAGAGTTAAAATTATGGTTCACATTACTTTCTTTATCGTGCTCATCACTAGTTACAGAAATTAGAAAGATAAACGTACCTTCCTGATCAGAGTAGATCCACAAAATACAAGGGTTTGGATATCTCAAGGCGCCACCCAAGGGGCCACCTCCATTCTCTTCTTGCTGCCTTCTAAGATGCTCAGTGTGGGGGACACCAGACTCCTCAAAAACTTGAAGGCTCCTGTGTGGCAGACATACTGTCAATGGCTCATCGTCAGTCACTGTTTGTAAGGAACGTCAACGAATGCTCTTTGACCCCTAATCAGCATCAACTGATACAAGCTGCAGACATCTCCCAGCAGCCCTAGGGAAGGGAGAAGTGCAAATGTACACTACAAAGATGTCCCACATGGATTTCAAACAAGTCAACTCTTGCTAGAAACTATGTGACCAGACTGGCTTTTCAACTATGCATCTACAAAGGGGAAACCAGTGAACAGAAGCAGATTTGTAAAGTACTGGATTTTGAGATGCACATAAAAGCCTACGGAAAGTAGTGCACACATGTTTACATAACGATCAAGATTCCTTGTTTCATTGTTACAGGAAGGCAGCTTCAGCAACTGCAAGCAGGGTAGAGTTGGACATGTGGAGGCGGGATATTCCACTCTTTAAACTGTAACAAGGCTTCTGCATGCCTCTACCACCATATATTTACCTCATGCTGTGCAGAATATTCTGTGTCTCAGCTATTATCAAGTAAACCACGCTGCTAGTGTTCTCCAAATATACTTTTTTACATGCATCAGTCAAAACATTAAAACATTCCTAATTTTGTGTTGGGCTTGGTTGTGCCAAAACCGCTCTAACCCACCAACGTATGGACTGCAAAAGACCTCTAAAGGGGTCCTGTGTGGTGTCCGTCACCAAGATGCTACCAGCAGACCAAGCACAGGAACAAGACACCGAGTGGTCTCACTGCATCAACCAGGTCTCTCACTGGCCAACAGGAATAGCAGTAGAGTACGGTGGCTGGATAGTGTAATGGTTAAGGGCTCTGCCACTGACACAGGAGACAAGGGTTCGAATCTCGGCTCTGCCTGTTCAGTAAGCCAGCAGCTATTCAGTAGGAGACCTTTGGCAAGTCTCCCTAACACTGCTACTGCCTATAGAGCGCGCCCTAGTGGCTGCTGCTCTGGCGCTTTGAGTCCGCCAGGAGAAAAGCGCAATATAAATGTTATTTGTCTTGTCTTGTATAGCATTAGGCTGAAAGGAAGAGAGGAGTTTCCCAATGTGTTGTCCAAGACTTTTTGCAGAGGAACATAAAACATGCAACACTGAGGATTGATCACTCAGTGGTCAGCAAAGAAAGCTTAGTACAGCAGGGGAAACACACATCATGCCGAATTCCCTTTCAAATCAAAAATTGTTTAGAGCAACTAAACTTGGCTGAGGAGAAGTGGGTTTTGCCAAATAGCCTCCACAATGGCAAATAGAGATAGATTCTACTTGTATTCATGCAGTAACAACAGCAGCTATCCTGGGAGAATTCCTACTGTTTTAAAGTGGATCCGAGACGAACTTTTGCCCTCCTCATTTATGAGCCCCTTGCACACTGCTTATTGTGCATTCTCCCTTCTTATTTTTTTTTTTAATATTTAAAATGCCTAATTTTGCTTTAAATGGTAAAGCCACGCCTCCCCCCAGTCTCCCAGCGCCTCGGCGTCAGGTCCCATGCAGCTTTGAATCATGGGACCTGATTGTGGAGAGGAGGCGGCTTTCTGGGAAGGGGCCAGCTTAGGAGGAGGCATGGGCGTTCCAGACAGGGGCTGCTGAAGTCACACGATACTTGTGTGAGCAGCATCTCCTGTCAGCTTTGCTGAACTGAATAGAGATGGGAAGTTCGGATCTTTTCAATGATCCGGATGATTCGAATCGGATCATTGAAAAGATCCGGATCTTTGATCCGAATCTCGGATCATTTTACTACCGAAGCATTCGGGGTGAGATGACTAGCAGGACAGGTCTTTCCCTGCTGTGGACAGGAGACGGGGAGGGGGGTGGACACACAGAGAGAAGGGGAGAAGATGGACAGAGGGCAGGGAGTGGACAGAGAAGGGAGGAGGGACGAGCAGAGAGCAGAAATGTTTGTGCACACAATACCCACATGCTGCAATCATATGCTTTACATGTATTTATTTCACCTATATGCTCATCTGTGTACTTTCCATGCAAACGTCACACAGTGAAGGAAAGCATTCCCAGAAGATAAGTGCAGCTGTTTAGTGCCGAGTGCAGGAGGATTATTTTGCCCTGCAATCACAGTGCCTGCAAAGTTACTGAGCTGTGCTGAGCCAAAAGCTTCAAATGTGTTCACTGTGTACAACTACGGAACAGCCAGCCTATAATGAGCAGCGCATTGCAGCCAGTATGTGTGCTCTACACATATCTGGCAGTGGCACCCATGTCCCCTCTCTCTTATCTACCTGCTGTCCCTGCAAGGGTGGCTCCCATCCAACAGAGCGATCCATCTCAGCTCTGCTTCCAGGACCCCGCTGCCCGCTGAGAGGGGGCGTGTCGCTCCTGGCCCCGCCTCTTTTGCGATCCGAATCGTTAATTTTGATGATTCGGATGATCGACTCATTAAATAGATTCGGATCAAAGATCCGAATCGTTCATGATCCGGACAACACTAGAACTGAACAGAGGCTTGAACGGCAGTGTTGTCATGCACGTTCCTCCCCCTCCCTTTCCCGGCAGATTCAGAATCCCCTGGCTGCTGTTGCCCAGTAGAATGTGTAAGGAAGCAGCAGCACGTAGCCTGTAGTTGTATATTGTAAATGAGTCAGCAGCTGCCTTGGATAAAGACGTGTGGCTGCTTTTCCTCGTGGTGCTCTCCTCTGAGCCTGTATCATACATTACACTGTGTTTAGGCAGGAGACACACAGCGCTGTCTCCACCTGAACTTTTGACCCTCTGTGTGCCGCTGCTCTTATCTCCGCTGCCCCTCATGTACACAAATTATGTGTTGCTGTCAGTCAGAACATCACCCTCTCCAACCCACGTGTCTCAGGATACCAGAAAACAAGTGAAAAGATCAAAGAGACAGTAGAAACCTGGAGGTATGGGAAGCAGTGAAAGTGAATGGGAGTCTTTTTTGTGTGTGTAATTCCCAGTAACAAATCTCTTCCCCATTTTTTCTTCTATTCCCCACCTATCTCTGTCTCAACCATCACTTCCTCTCTCTCTTTCTATCTTCCCCATATTTCTCTCTCTCCCTATAGATATCTTTCTCCCTCTCTCTTTGCTTTCCCTTGAAGTGTACCAGAGACGTTACATTCTAAAGATTTGATACTTACCCGGGGCTTTCCCCAGCCCCAAAAGCTCATCTGAGTCCCTTGGCGTCCTGCCGTGGTCTGCTGTTAAGCCGCAATCAGCCCCAGTAACGGGCCAGTATAGGTCTTCTGCGCATATGCGGTCCTCTTGCAGCGTATGCGCAGTACACCCGGACTGACGCAACTGAAGCAATTACCGTGGCTGAACGGCAGACCACATGAGGACGTTGAGGGACTCAGACGAGCTTATGGGGCTGGAGGAACCCCGGGTAAGTATCAAATGTTTAGCATTTCACATCTCTGGTTTCCTTTAAAGCGGACCTAAACTCAGAACTTGCTCTCTGCTCTAAAAGATATGCAACAGCATAATAACCTTTAAAGAAAAAACATTTCTTTGTTACAGTTGATACAAATCTGCAGTGTCTACTTCTTACATTGAAGCAGACATATTGTTAACATCCCGTGCTTTCAAATGAGCTTATCTGCTGTGGCAGTCAGGTGACACAGGGGAGAGATCAAATTACAATTTTGATTAGTCACAGATGAGGGGAAATTAAACAGAATAAACTCTCTAAATACACACAAGGTGCATTTCTCTATGATGTCCTTCTGTCCTGTGCAAGAGTTCAGGTCCACTTTAAGGTGGCCACAAATGAAACAAAAACCGCTGCAACATGTAACACATGGCAGTGTTCTCACTACCGCGTTTGCGGTTAGCGATAACCGCAAACGTGTTACATGCAGCGGTTTGCCGGCGATTAGCGATCGCGATTAGCATGCATAGCACCGCTAATCGCGATCGTGTCAAAACCGCCACGTGTCCAGTGATTTTTCTGCGTTAATCGAGGGAAAATCACTCCCGCAAAACGTTGGCGGTAATCGCCGGCGGTTTTGCGATTTTAGATGTGAACGGGGCCTTACAAGTGCTTTAAACTTGCAGCTGAACTCTGGTCCCCTACCCTTCATGTCCCTACCTCTCCCTCTAGATTGTAAACCTTTGGGCAGGGTCCTCCTCCTTTTGTGTCCTACCTGATCATGCACCTCCATTACTGTGAACCCATGCTATGCATTTGAGTGAACTCGACTTGCCTAATCTCCATGCTTCCATCCAGTGACTGACTAAGCATTACCTTGTACTCATACTGTGCTGCATAATCTGTTTTTCTTGTATTCCTGTATTGTTATATTGCTGTATGTCGCCCCTAAATATTGTCTGTAAACTAATGTCCAGCGCTGCGTAATATGTTGGCGTTTTATAAATACATTAAATAAAATAAATATATCTGATCTGAGGTCTGCTACACTTTGGTGCCCTATATACACACATATTATCTATCTATCTAGATATCTATCTATCTATCTAGATATCTATCTATCTATCTATCTAGATATCTATCTATCTATCTATCTAGATATCTATCTATCTATCTATCTATCTATCTATCTATCTATCTATCTATCTATCTATCTATCTATCTATCTATCTATCTATCTATCTAAATCCAGGAACAGCTGTATCTGCAGTTATGCCTGTCTTCTTCCACAGTTTGTGTTCCAATACCCTGCTTCCTTTCACACAGGACAGCCCCAGCACACACTGAGCATGCACGGGATTTCGGAGGCAAGGGGAGGGAGAGGGGAGTGTAGGGGAGTGGAGTTTGCACAGTCTGAGGTGTGGACATAAAGATAAGATTACCTGTGTAATGATTACATGCAGAAAATGGCAGCTCTCATTGTATAACAGGAAAACATATTTATATACTGATGAAGCTGTTTGCTGATAGTTTACTCTGTAAACCATCTAAACTTAACTAAACTAAATAAAGACAAATTACTTTTTATAGTTAGTTTTTCACCTCGGATCCGCTTTAAGGGCAAAGAGGGATAACTCCAAATACTTGGGGGAGGGCTATAAACTTCCCTAGAGAGAATACTGCTCACACTTAAAGTTCATGTTCTAAGCTGCATTTCGCAAAAAGACAGCGATTGGCTGCAATGTGCAACGTGGTATCATTTAGGCCTGGTACACACAGGCACATTTGCTGCTCATTTTGAGGGCACTTTATCACATCCATCCACCAATAAACCAACTGTTGATCAGATAGGAATGCCAAATCAATGTCAACATATGCATGAAGCTGTCCAACCATTCCCCTCGAGCTGTTCCGGTTTTGGTTTTACAAATTAATAGTTAATACAAGTACACAGTACAATAGGTGAATGTTCAATTAGTAGTCAAATATTCAAGAATTAGTTGTTTCCTATTCTGCAGAAGAATTCACTTTGGGTTTTCAATCTGATCAGGTGATTGCATTGGATATTAGTCGGTGTGTCCTAGGACTTATTTCTTCAAATGCAAATCAGACACTATTGGCAGCTGTAAAATCTCCTGCTGTGTCACTAGTATGGGTGATAATAGCTCTGTACATCTGAGGTATGTGTGCACAGGCTGACATTCTACAGGCTGAGCAGGACTGCAGGGCTGTGTGTGCTCACCTTGCCAATTTCCGTTTATCATGTGGGTGTAGCTTTGCTGCCATCTCAGGGTCCACCTTTCTGAGACGTTCATGGAGCTCATGGCTATCCAGTTTCTCCAGCTCAGACTTCCTGTCACTTTCAGTGTGTACTTCATCACCCTCACTGCTTGCTGTTATTCTACATTGTGATCCCTGAAAAATAAACAGCATCTTTTGAAAAAAAAAAAAAAAAACCCAAGACCCAAAACACCCTTTTTCAGGTGGGGCCTTAGCTCTTTAAGTGCAACTATTAGCCATATTATGCCAGGGGGGGAAAAAACACATATATAAGTAGATACATACTTGCTCTACTTGCATAACAGATGTATTGCACTGTCCACGTCTTGATTTCAGTGTATTTTATATAGTGAAATGGCCAGAATTCTGTCCAAGGCAGGGGCCATCTTGGGTCCCACAGGCTTCGGCATCCCCCCTTGCATCTTCCTTCTTCCCCACACTATTATAGAGCTTAGCGGGGAGGAATAAAGGCAGTGGGCGCAGACTCATCTGCTCATGGTGGCACTGGAGTTCCTGTCTATACACTCTGCAGTACCGCCGGCGGTAGTGCAGTGTATAGACAGGAACTCGAGCGCGTGGAACCATATGGAGGTGAGTCTGTGCGCACTACTTTTATTCCTCCCCGCTTCGTTGAGTAATAGTGCGGGGAGGAGAGGAGATGTGAGGGGGGGGATGCAGGGCGAGGGGGGATATGGGGTGAGGGGGGTATGCGGCAGGAGTGCGAAGAGGGGCACACAACAGGAGGGGGGCCGAGGACAGTGAGAGAAGACAGCTTCTGGCCCCCCTCCCTGCTTCCTAGCAGCTGCAAGTAACCAAAAACAGGCGGCCAATTAGAGAGGAACAGAGGTGAGGGACAGAGGCTTCAGACAATCAGGCTTAACCAGTAGTATGCATTACAACTTCTCTCATGCGGCAAGCATACGAGAAAAGAGCCTGGGGGTATGGGGACTCATTATTGGGGAGAGAAAAAAAAAGGAAATTGATTTTAAACTTTTGAATTGCCTTGTTAACATCTTTTTTACTTAACAGTTTGTAATAGAGAATTGATTATGGATTTTATCCTGACAGTTACTCCTAAAGATGCCCATAGATTAATAGATTTGGCTGATCGACCGTCCAATTTTATAATTATCGAATTGGATAAAAATCAGTGCCACCAAGAGCATGCCCGGTCTACGATGTGACTAATTTTGGGCCGAATTTGGATGCATGTATCAGATATGCTGGAAAATCTCTGGCCGATATGCTCTATTGTGTGCGCGGTAATAACAGCATGTGCTAATCGCGATTGCAATGAAACCCTTCCGGCCGCTGTTCCTCCCAGTGTCCCGTGCAGTTATAGTTTACCTGCCTTGCTGCCCGCTAGTGTCCGTCGTACTTCCGCATTGTCTCCAAGTGACTATTAGCATATTGCACATGGGGTGTGTGTGTCATGTGACATGTGCCACCACGTGCTACAACTGTGGAAACCACGTGGGGGCACAAATGCAGAAGCATAGCAGACACAGCAGCGGACACTAGCGGTCGGCATGACAGGTAAAGTATAACAGCAAGGGACACAGAGGGGACGGACAGCGACTGGAGTCACAAGGCTGATTCCCACAAGATGTGATGCTGATCAGGAATTGGCCTGTGGTTCATGGCGGCCAACAGATCTTTCTCTGATCAGATTTGATCAGAGAGAGAGAGAGAGAGAGAGAGATCTGTCTCTTGGTCAATCGACCGCCAAAATTGGTAGATGTATGGTTATCTTTATGGTGCTGTGGAGATGATGATCACTTATGCTTTCGATAGTGGTAATTAACATAGCATTCCTTTACCTCTGCTTACACCTCTCTCAGGCTCGATTCCCACTTGCGCTTAATCACATGTGGCCAATGGGAGCAGCCAGTGAAGCGTCCACTCCGATGGTCCGCTGTGGTCTGGCTGGAGCCCAAGGCAGATGCGTTACCCTATAGGCTGTATAGGGAACACATCTGCCCTTTTGGGATTAACGCAGATAGCACAGAAGTGCGGCCCACTTCTTGTTCAAAAACAGTGATCATTCTCAATTGGTGCAGCCGCGCTGCCTCCCGCTCGCTCGTTTCTGCCGTTCCCGACGCCATTCGTAAGATGAATGTTCCCATTCATTCATCTCCCCTCTAAGCCACCGTGATCGCAGGCATCTCATTGTCACTTTCGAGGAACACAGCTATGAATTACTTCCCATTAGGTGTACTTATTGTACGCTTATAGGAAATAAGGCGCAAGGCCATCTTGTGGCCATATAGTAAAATTACACCTGCATAAATTATTAATAATATGTATGTCCAGTGCAGTTTCGAGGCTAAAATGCACCCAGGGCGAGGGTGTAAAAATTGCGTCCCCCCGCCGACCCCCCCCCCCCCTTGGAGCAAGGTATGGGTGCCTGCAGTATAGGTTAGCCAGGTCTAGTTGCACTTAGTATAGGTCCCCCCAGTATAGGTAGCCAAGAATAGGTACCCAGGCATAGGTGAGCCAGTATAGTTGCCCCCGGTATAGGTTAGCCATGTAGGTGCCTCCAGTATAGGTAGCCAGTATAGTTGCCCCCAGTATAGGTTAGATAGGCAGGCGCCCCCGGTATAAAATAGGTAGGTGCCCCAGTACAGGTTAGCTAGGTGGGTGCCTCTAATATAGGTAGCCAGAATAGTTGCCCCCAGCATAGGTTAGATAGGTAGGTGCCCCCAGTATAGGTAAGTTAGGTAGGTGCCTCCAATATAGGTAGCCAGTATAGTTGCCACCTGTATAGGCTAGCTAGGTAGGTAGGTGCCCCCCAATACAGGTTAGATAAGTGCCCCCAGTAAAGGTTAGATAGGTAGCTGCCCCCCAGTATAGGTTAATTAGGTAGGTGCCCCCCAGTATAGGTTAGATAGGTAGGTGCCCCCCAGTATAGGTTAGATAGGTAGGTGCCGCCCAGTATAGGCTAGATAGGTAGGTGCCCCCCAGTATAGGCTAGATAGGTAGGTCCCCCCAGTATAGGTTAGATTAGGTAGGTGCCCCCCAGTATAGGTTAGATTAGGTAGGTGCCCCCCAGTATAGGTTATATAGGTAGGTGCCCCCAGTATAGGTTATATAGGTAGGTGCCCCCAGTATAGGTTAGATTAGATAGGTGCCCCCCAGTATAGGCTAGATTAGATAGGTGCCCCCCCAGTATAGGCTAGATTAGATAGGTGCCCCCCAGTATAGGTTAGATTAGGTAGCTGCCCCCCAGTATAGGTTAGATAGGTAGGTGCCCCCCAGTATAGGTTAGATAGGTAGGTGCCCTCCAGTATAGGTTATATAGGTAGGTGCCCTCCAGTATAGGTTATATAGGTAGGTGCCCTCCAGTATAGGTTATATAGGTAGGTGCCCTCCAGTATAGGTTATATAGGTAGGTGCCCCCAGTATAGGTTAGATAGGTAGCTGCCCCCCACCCCCCAGTATAGGTTAGATAGGTAGGTGCCCCCAGTATAGGTTAGATTAGGTAGGTGCCCCCAGTATAGGTTAGATTAGATAGGTGCCCTCCAGTATAGGTTATATAGGTTGGTGCCCTCCAGTATAGGTTATATAGGTAGGTGCCCCCAGTATAGGTTAGATTAGGTAGCTGCCCCCCCCCCCCAGTATAGGTTAGATAGGTAGGTGCCCCCAGTATAGGTTAGATTAGGTAGGTGCCACCAGTATAGGTTAGATTAAATAGGTGCCCCCCAGTATAGGTTATATAGGTAGGTCCCCCCAGTATAGGTTATATAGGTAGGTGCCCCCCAGTATAGGTTATATAGGTAGGTGCCCCCAGTATAGGTTATATAGGTAGCTGCCCCCCAGTATAGGTTAGATTAGGTAGCTGCCCCCCAGTATAGGCTAGATTAGATAGGTGCCCCCCAGTATAGGTTAGATTAGGTAGCTGTCCCCCAGTATAGGTTAGATAGGTAGGTGCCCCCCAGTATAGGTTAGATAGGTAGGTGCCCCCCAGTATAGGTTAGATAGGTAGGTGCCCCCCAGTATAGGTTATATAGGTAGGTGCCCCCCAGTATAGGTTATATAGGTAGGTGCCCCCCAGTATAGGTTATATAGGTAGGTGCCCTCCAGTATAGGTTATATAGGTAGGTGCCCTCCAGTATAGTTTATATAGGTAGGTGCCCCCAGTATAGGTTAGATTAGATAGGTGCCCTCCAGTATAGGTTATATAGGTAGGTGCCCTCCAGTATAGTTTATATAGGTAGGTGCCCCCAGTATAGGTTAGATTAGATAGGTGCCCCCCAGTATAGGTTAGATTAGGTAGCTGCCCCCCAGTATAGGTTAGATAGGTAGCTGCCCCCCCCCCCCCCAGTATAGGTTAGATAGGTAGGTGCCCCCAGTATAGGTTAGATTAGGTAGGTGCCACCAGTATAGGTTAGATTAGATAGGTGCCCCCCAGTATAGGTTAGATTAAATAGGTGCCCCCCAGTATAGGTTAGATTAGGTAGCTGCCCCCAGTATAGGTTAGATTAGATCGCTGCCGCCCAGTATAGGTTAGATAGGTAGCTGCCCCCCAGTATAGGTTAGATTAGGTAGCTGCCCCCCAGTATAGGTTAGATAGGTAGCTGCCCCCAGTAGGTTAGATTAGGTAGGTGCCCCCAGTAGAGGTTAGATTAGGTAGGTGCCCCCCAGTATAGGTTAGATAGGTAGCTGCCCCCCAGTATAGGTTAGATAGGTAGCTGCCCCCAGTATAGGTTAGATAGGTAGCTGCCCCCCAGTATAGGTTAGATAGGTAGCTGCCCCCCAGTATAGGTTAGATAGGTAGGTGCCCCCCAGTATAGGTTAGATAGGTAGCTGCCCCCCAGTATAGGTTAATTAGGTAGGTGCCCCCCAGTATAGGTTAGATAGGTAGCTGCCCCCCAGTAGAGGTTAGATTAGGTAGGTGCCCCCCAGCATAGGTTAGATAGGTAGCTGTCCCCCATAATGGAGGGGGGAGCCGGAGCCACGGGGAGGGCAGCCCCACCTCTCCCTCCCTTCCTCTCCCGGGCCGCCCTCCGTGCTCCCCCCTCAGATGCAGAGTGAGCAGGAAGCGTTGAATACAACTCTCCTCCCTGCGTTCCAATTGGTCTCCTCTCTGCATACACGCTGATACACACGCTACTTTCTGAAATTCCTGACCGCCCGGTAGTCAATCAGCCGCCATCCGCAGCAGAACTGCTTCTGCAGGCAGCCCGCTGTCGCTCAAGGACGCTATATGAGGGAGGGACAGGGGAAGTACTGTATGCCTCTCACTACCCCCGTTTGCCAGTCACATTACAGCTTCACCAGCGGGGGGCATGCCCTGTCGCGTGGGTCAGCTAATGTGCTGCTGCTGTCGATGCTCCAAGCTGCTGGGTCTGTGTGTTTTCCTGGCTGTAAAAGCAGTGGGAGAGGGGAGAAACCGAGGATGCTTTCCCAAGGGGCTCCTTAGAGTGATCTTATCTGTCATTATCCACTGACATGTTGGCCTCCTGTTTTCAAAGCAAACATTGGAGAATTGCTAGACAGACAAGGGGTGAAGCATAAGGGGTGAAGCACACTGGCTGCTGCTGACCTGTGACGATCTATTTACACAGCTCAAATTTGAATGCACGGAGGACGCCATCCGCGCAGTTCAATCGCCCCCCGGCCCGCTCCTGACCCCACAGCCCTGGTCAGGCTCTCTTGCCTCTTATAAAATGGTCGCCGGAGCAGGCTGCGCAGTCTGCAAAGACGCGAGTGCGGCTGCGCAGCTCTAGGGCCCCCCCCCCCCCGATCCACGCACAGGAGATAGCCTGTGGATCGGGGGGGGGGGGGGGAGAGGCACACACGTCTATGCGGACTGCGCAGCTGCAGCCAGCTCCAGCGAATGGCGTTCTCCGTGCATTCAAATTTGATGCAGGTACTTTATTTTTTTTATTTGGCCTCGTAAGTCCTTTAATAACAATCTGGTACAGCAGGCATTGGTTATCATCTCAGTCGAAAAGGTCCATACCCACATAAAAATTAAACAGCGTGACATTACGTAACCATCATTTAATAGAGATTCGTTATACAAGTTGCAGATGGCTTACAAACCGTGATGCTCACTTTTTAAAAAAAGAACATTCTGATGGATCACAACGGAAATGATTGTTCAAACTAAACAATAGTTTCCACTAAAGTCAATGGACTTTAGCAAAACATGGTTTCATTTGAACGATTGCTTGCGTCCTGTCGGTCACATAACTCTGCTTCCAATGTTCAAAGATAGATCGTGCAACGATTGTTCATGATGGAATTCCGTGATCTATCTTTTCCTGGGTACTCAGTTTTAGTCTTAAATTGCTACGACATGTACAAATTTCCAGCTGTAGCTGCTAATCACAGCTTTCAACATAGGTGCCTATGTTGGGACCCAAAATAAATTTGCCACTTCGATGTGACCATCCCTTTCCACCCAGCATGACCTTACTTCACCACCCGGCTACTTTTTCATGCCACCCGGCTGGAAAAAAATTCTGGGGAGAAACCTGATGTGCATGTGATTACTGATGGATGTAAAACTGAAAAAATGCACCTTTATTTTCAAATAAAATATTGTCCCCATACATTGTACTAGGGATATAATGGGCAAATAAAATGTGTGGCTTTTATCCACAGTTTTATTTTAAAACTATAATGGCCAAAAACTGAGAAATAATGATTTTTTTCAATTTTTTTCTTGTTATCACCATTAAAGGATACTGCAGCCGAAAGGCTGCAGAGAGATAAAACCTGCATTGTGTAGGTAAAGAAAAGTACATAATCACCGCTCCCCTCGCTCCCTGCCGTCAGGTCCCGCTCGTCAGCCACAGCTCCCGGTACTGGCCGACTCTCCTGACCCCTGACCCGGACATACTGCGCCGCACATGCGCAGTATGTTCTGTAATCTTCGCTTCTGGCGTCGCATCATGACGCCAGAAGTACGGACACTCCCCCGCCACCTGCGTGTGCGCTCCAGCGGCTCCACTATAAAGCCAGCATGTAGCTTTATAGTGGAGCCGCTGAAGCGCACACGCAGGAGGCAGGGGAGTGTCCGTACTTCTGGCGTCATGATGCGACGCCAGAAGCGAAGATTACAGGACATACTGCGCATGTGCGGCACAGTATGTCCGGGTCAGGGGTCAGGAGAGTCGGCCAGTACCGGGAGCTGTGGCTGGCGAGCGGGAGCCGACGGCAGGGAGCGAGGGGAGCGGTGAGTATGTACTCTTCTTTACCTACACAATGCAGGTTTTATCTCTCTGCAGCCTTTCGGCTGCAGTATCCTTTAATACAATAATTTTTAGCGTAATGTACCACCCAAAGAAAGCCTAATAGGTGGTGGAAAAAACAAGTCATTTTGTTGGGATAAGTTGTGATAAAGTTATTGGAGAATGAATGGGAGAAGTGCTGAAATGTGAAAATTCCTCTTTTCTATAAGGTGAAAACAACCCGCAGGCTAAACAATTTCCTTTCCCCAGAGTTTGTACACAAAAAAGCATTGCATACTTACCACATCCACTAAAATTTTCCATAACAGCGACTCTATGTAATAATTTGTTCCTCCCACAACAATGGGGATTTTGTCACGTGAAAATATATCTTCGATGTATGTGATGAATTAAGGAGTAAAGCCTGTTTTATAATACATACAAACAAAGAGAGGAGGAACCTGCCTAGTCTATGATAACAGAAAGGATATCAAAGCCACAGCTTTGTTCCGAAAATCAACCACAGTAAAATTGGTGACAAGAGGATCCACGAAGCTGATCATGTGATGTTTGCAGAGATTCTGCTCCTCGGCAGTCACTTTATTGGTGATGATATCAAGGCCATGGTACACCTAGGACACAAAAACAGAGATAAAATGATTATTCCATGGAAAGTCACCACTAGGGATGGCCCATGACATGCTAGTAATTCCAAGCTGCATACAAATTTGCAGTACATTTACACTCAAGTCAGAATATTTAGCACCTCATTGACCATGTCTTATCACTACAAATCACTATGATGCCACCTTCTGGAAGATAAAGCCAGTATATTAAAAAAAAAAAAAAAAAACCCAAAAGAAAAAAAAAACACCACTTACCTGGGGCTTCTACCAGCCCCCTGCAGCCATCCCGTGCCCTCGCAGTCACTCATGGCTCCCCTGGTCCCCCGCCGCCTGATAGTTTCGTTTTTGCCGACAGGTCTGGCCACACGTAGCCTTCTTCACATTACTGTCTGCAATAGCATCCTGCGCAGTCTCAGGACGCTATGGCGGACGAGAATGCAAAGAAGGCTACACGTAACCACGACTGTCGGCAAAAATGAAACTAGCTGGCGGCGGAGACTGGAGGAACCGTGAGGGACTGCGAGGGCACGGGATGGCTGCAGGGGGCTGGTAGAAGCCCAAGGTAAGTAAAACTGATTTTTTTTTTTAATGCTGGCTTAAGTACCCCTTTATAGCGGACGTGAACTCAGAACTTGAAGCAGAAATAGGGAGAACAACCAGTATTTACAAATTAACTGTTCTGCTGAGATTCCTCAGCTGACAGATCAAACTACACTTGTGACTAGTCACAGATGAGGTGGAATTAGATAGGCTAAACTCTCTAAATACATAGAGGGTGGATTTCGCCGTTTTCCTTCTCTCCTGTGCAAACGTTCAGGTCCACTTTAAATATAACTGCAGACACATCATGTAATGAATGGCTTATATGCACCACGCAATTTTCCCGTCAGATTGACAGATCAATAGATAATTTCCGGCATGTCCGATCTACTTCCAATTGGGATGGATTGATTTTGTGCAGTACTGAGCTCAAAACTGATCATTTTCTTGATCTGAGGCAGATCGGACATGCTGGAAATTATAGCTCAATCCATCAATTTATCAGAAAAGAACATAATGTGCATCAGCCATTATTTTAGTATTTAGTATTTATTATTTTAGTGTATTGAGTGAGAAGTGTTGCAACCTCTTATTGTTGTCTGTTTTGGAGAGATTTCCTTTATTTCTTGTGCTTAGAGCTCCTTTTACTAAACACGCATTTATTAAGGGAAATTTTCGTAACAGAAACCTTAGATTTGTTTAATCCTTTCCCATACCATGTTTTTATTGCATCTGAGCTCCCTTTGTTGAGATTTCACTTCATCTCCTATATTTTTTTTTAATTTATTTTTTTTTAAATAAATTTAGCTTTTTTTGTTCCGCTCCCTCCCTCACCCCACCAGCCAATCAGCGTGATCGGCTGTCATAGGCTTCAGTGTCATACGGCTGTCCCTAGTACAGCGCTGCTGCTGATCGCAGCGCTGTAGGGGGTATTTAGGCGTAATTAGGCGTTTGTCGCTCGGAGACTGAAGATGGGGCAGAGCTCCACCCCCAAGCAGGAGATGCGTGCGCAGCGTACGTGCAATCTACTGCTAGCCCCATAGAAGACCGTTCACGCCAGTGGGCGTGGAGCGGTCCTGGGGCTGCCGCACTGCTCACGCCAATTGGCATGGAGCAGTCGGCAACAGGTTCAAGAGAAACCATGAGCAAGAATTGAACTTCATCCCAATCAGTAGCTGATACTCCCTTTTACATGAGAAATCTATTCCTTTTCACAAACGGATCATCAGGGGGTGCTGTATGGCTGATATTGTGGTGAAACCCCTCCCATAGGAAACTGAGGACCATGGTCCTGGCAGTTTCCTGTCTGTGAATCTCGTTGCATTGTGGGAAATAACAGCCGTTTTAGGGCCCATTCACACTTGAGCGTTTTGCCGGCGATTTCGGCAAAACGCTCAAACGCTAGCGCTTTTTAAAAGCGCTAGTGTAATTAAACCCTATGGGCCCGTTCTTACTTGGGAGATTTGCACTAATCGCGGCAAATCGCGAAACGCAAACGCATCACCTGCACCATTTTCAGGCGCCCGGCGATCGCGTTTCAGTGCTAAACGCGATCACGGGGGGGGGGGGGGGGGGGGGGGGAATAAATAAATAAAAAAAAAAAAAAAAAAAATCGCTGCAGTGTAAACACATGCTAAATCATTTATACATAATTGTTGTAAAAATGAAGCACTTTTTTATTACATTATTTTCACTGGAGTTCCTCTTTCAGGCCTAGTGCACACCAGAGCGGTTCAGCTGCGTTTTGCGATCCACTTGCGGCTGCGGATACGCTTGGGTAATGTATTTCAATGGGCTGGTGCACACCAGAGCGGGAGGCGTTTTGCAGAAACGCATACTCCTGGCCTGCTGCAGATTTTGGATTGCGGAGGCGTTTCTGCCTCAATGTTAACTATAGGAAAAACGCAAACCGCTCTGAAAAACGCACTTCAGAGCGGTTTGCCAGGCGGTTTTTGTTACAGTAGCTGTTCAGTAACAGCTTTACTGTAACAATACATGAAATCTTCTACACCAAAAACGCTTCACAAAACCGCAAAATGTTAGCTGAAACGCTACAGAAAAAGAAGAAAAAGCGTTTCAAAATCTGCTAGCATTTTGCGGATCTGCTAGCGGTTTTTGGTGTGCACTAGGCCTAAGTGCCTTCTCGTCAGACCTTTTGATCCTTGCAGCACCAGGCATCTTCTCCACTGCTCCAGATGCCGGGTGTTACGGGGATCGATAGGTCTGACGAGGAAGTGAGGAAATCAAGGATGGATGGAAAGCACTTATAGGGGGAAGCTGCTCTGCTAACAGATGCAAATAGGCGCCTGGAAAAAAAAGGGCGCAGGAGATTTACGCAGGAGATATTCTGCTAGCGAATTTCTGATAGTAAGATATTGGTAATATTTACTGATATTTTACTATGACTAAACATAACCCTACTCTCACACAGTACCCTCCCTCTACTAATGCCCAACACAGAACCCTCCCTCTAGCGATGCCCAACACAAAACCCTCCCCTCTACCGCTGCCCAACACAGAACCCTCCCTCTAGCGATGCTCAACACAGAACCCTCCCCTCTACTAATCCAACACAGAATGTTCCTCTTCCGATGCCCAACACGGAACCCTCCCTCTACCGATGCCCAACACGGAACCCTCCCTCTACCGATGCCCAACACGGAACCCTCCCTCTACCGATGCCCAACACGGAACCCTCCCTCTACCGATGCCCAACACGGAACCCTCCCTCTACCGATGCCCAACACGGAACCCTCCCTCTACCGACTCTCTCAGCCTATATAGCTGAACTTGTGAACTCACAATTTACGATACCTTTGTGTCAGTTCAACTCCCCGGTCTGTGAGCATGGAGTAAACAAGGATCCTTATCTCAGCTAACAACCTCCAACCACATTAAGATGTTCTGTTTTACATAAGGCATCTCAATGACATGTATTTATGCTTGAAAAAAAATCAGTTTTCCCTTTTGATGTTGCATGTATAAAGCTGTCTGTACCATCAGCCTGCAAACTAACAGGATGTAAACCCAACGAAGGCTGCAAGGCCGAAAGCTTGTTTATTCTTATTCATTTGTAGTTAGCCAATAAATGGTATCATCCTGATTTAAAACTTCTTGATGTCCAATACGGAACTCTCCCTCTACCGATGCCCAACACAGAACCCTCCCTCTACCAATGCCCAACACGGAACCCTCCCTCTACCGTTGCCCAACACAAATCCCACCCCTCTACTGATTACCAACACGGAACCCTCCCTCTACTGATGCCCAACACGGAATCCTCCCCTCTACTGATGCCTAACACAGAACCCTCCCTCTACCAATGCCCAACACGAAAGCCTCCCTCTACCGATGCCCAACACGAAAGCCTCCCTCTACCAATGCCCAACACGAAAGCCTCCCTCTACCGATGCCCAACTGGGCTCACAACCAGCTCCTATGATGCTGTACCGCTGGTAGCTCGGTGGTGTCCGGGTCGTTTAACACTTACAGCTCTCTCCTGCAGCATTATTCCCCAACAGACAGCCTCACATGTAGTCCGGCGGCTCACTTCCGGTTTAATAATAATAATAATAATCCGAACATTTGTATAGCGCTTTTCTCCTGTCAGACTCAAAGCGCTCAAGAGCTGCAGCCACTGGGACGTGCTCAAGAGGCCACCCTGCAGTGTTAGGGAGTCTTGCCTTGAACTCCTTACTGAATAGGTACTTGACCTAGCCAGGATTCGAACCCTGGTCTCCCATGTCAAAGGCGGTGCCCTTAACCAGTACACTATCCAGCCACTGGTTTAGCAGTGGGTTAGCGTACGGGATTCAAAAAGAGTACTTTAAAAGTGTATTTTTTTTTTTTTTTTTTTTTTTTTTTTTACAAATTTAACTAGGTAGAAAGAAGCACCTGGAAAGTCCAGAGGCATCCCATGTCCTCCTCACCCCCACCATTGCCATGCACAGACTCTCAGAAAATATCCGGCAAGAGCTTGCTGTACATTATATCTTAGCCACGCTCCTCTTCATGCACAAGCACGACTGTACTGCACCTGCATGAGTACAGCCATACCTGCCCAGTAACTCCTCCACAGGCACTGCATGCTACTATGCAGGTGCGACCATACCTCCATCGCAGTGCCAAAAAAGCGATTCATAGGACCCTGCAGCAGAGTGCACTGACAGGGTCATATGCATAGCACCACTCGCTCGGTACCCCACCCTCCCCTCCCCCCTCAACCAGTGACGTACTCCCCGCTGGATAGGAAGTGCACCACTGGGATTCCTTGCTTTCCCATTATATTTGTGCTGCATTGCCGCCACCAACAAATGTCATATTTCTGAGTTACACATTGACTTCACAGGCATAGTACAGCCCTGATCCTGCATGAAGAGGAACATGGGTGCAAACTTCCATAGGGTCCCAGGCAGCAGTGGTGCTCTGAAGGATCCAAAGACTTCCCTCTTCTAAAGGTAGCCATACACTGGTCAATTTGCCATCAGATTCGACCAACAGATTGATCAGATTCGATCAGAGAGGGATCTGAGAGGGATCGTATGGCTGCCTTTACTGCAAACAGATTGTGAATCGATTTCAGCATGAAACCGATCACAATCTGAGAAGCTGCCCTCCCCCCCACATACATTACCTGCTCCGGCCGGCGCGAGTCCCCCTCTGTCCCCGTGGCTTCTTCTCCGCACTGAGTTCCGGACCGGCTGCAGCTTCATTGAACTGCCTGGCCGGGAAGCTTAAACAGTAGAGGGCGCTCTACTGTTTAAACTTCCTGCCGGGACAGGAAGTTCAATGAAGCTGCAGCCGGTCCGGAACCCAGCGCGGAGAAGAAGCCGCGGGGACAGAGGGGGACTCGCGCCGGCCGGAGTGGGTAATGTATTGCCTCTAGCATTGGGCATTCAAACGCCGCTATTGACACACTCCCGACCCGCCTGCGATCGACCAAAATCTTTCGCACGGACGGATCGACGGGAACGATTGATTTCGGATGTTTGCGCAACTATTTCACAGCAGATTTGATCACAGTGATCGAATCTGCTGTATATCGGCGGGAAAATCGTTAGTTTAGTAGCATATTTTTTTTTTTGCATTCATATGCCTAGGGTAGGCCTGAAAGATAAATCGAATTTAAACCAAAATCGTGATCACCAAGATCACAATTTCGGAATCGTCAAAGCGGCGATTATCGTGATCACGTCATTTCCACATAGGGAAGTTTGAAGAAGCGGCTTCAAACGTACCCAAAGTCCCGGCGCTTGCGGCCCGCAGCATTGGACATACCTTCCGCATGAGTCCAACGCTGTCCGTCCTCCAGCTCTTGTGCTTGTCAAAGCTCCGGGTTCCTGTATGTTACATGACATACAGGAAGTATTCTGTGCATTAGAGCCTGCAGGAGGCGAAGTGGTTAGACGGGCATCGCTGGACTCGTGTTGGAAGAGAGACAGGGGGACAGAGGGGCAAACAAACAGGCACAGACGGGGCACAAAGCTTGATTTGAAGAAAATCGTGAATCGAATCGAAATCTCAATTTCGCACAGAAATCGCTCAATTAAATTTTTTCCTAAAATCGTTCAGGCCTAGCCTAGGGTTCTCTTTAAGTATAGGAAAGCGTATATAAGCATTGCCAGATTTTATTGCTGTGTTTCCTCTAAAGGTGCCCATACACCTAACAATTTTCCCACCGATATACAGCAGATTCGATGACTGTGATCGAATCTGCTGTGAAATGGTCATGCAAACGCTGACAGAACGATCAATTTCCGACCGAAATCAATCGTTCCCGTCGATCCGTCCGTGCAGAACATTTTTCTCGATCGGGAGTGCGTCGATAGCGGTGTTCGAATGCCCGACGCAATACAGCGGAGATACATTACCTGTTCCGGCCGGTGCGACTCCCCCGGTCTCCGCTGTCTTCTTCTCCGCTCCGGGCTCCAGCTTCACTGAACTTCCTGTCCCGGCAGGAAGTTTAAACAGTAGAGCGCCCTCTACTGTTTAAACTTCCCATGGACAGGAAGTTCAGTGAAGCAAGCCAGCTGGACCGGAGACCAGCGCGGAGAAGAAGACAGCAGAGACCAGGGGAGTCGCACCGGCCAGATCAGGTAATGTATTGCTGGCGGGCAGCGGCAGCTCCACATATTGTGATCGGTTTCATGCTGAAATCGATTCAAAATCTGTTTGCAGTAAAGGCAGCCATACGATCCCTCTCTGATCAGATTCGATCAGAGAGGGATCTATCTGTTGGTCGAATTTGATGGCAAATCGACCAGTGTATGGCTACCATTAGGTGAGTTGGCTGCTGGCAGGATTCACAATTGTCTGTTTGTGTACAGGTTTTCTGCATAGGAAAACACATATAACTGAGAATCGGCTGTGGAGTTAGAGTAATTTTTAGATACCTGGCGTCAGAGTGGTAAAATAAAGCTACTGATTCCTAATAAATGTAAACTGTAATTTTAAGAAAAAAATCTTATAAAATATTCTATTTCTCAGATAGTAATAACGGTGCTTCATCCACAAACATGAAATAATAAACCAATCAAAAAAACAGTAGTAATAGTGCAGCTGCAATAAAGCAGTCAGCATATTTTTAAAATCAAAGATACATACAGTACCTGATTGTGTACACAGAAATCTTTTATAGATAATACTGTAGATATCTTTGCTATAAGAATAAAGCCCAGTGAGTAGATGCAACACTAGTAGGGATAGCCAATGAGATGCAAATAATTCTATGTTATGAAAATTCTATATCGGGAGGGAGGGTTAAGCATCCGTAGAGGGGGGGGGGGGGGGGTGTTCTGTGTGAGAGCAGGCTTAGGTTAGGCCCTAGTGAATTATCAATAAAGATTACTGATATTTTACAATTAGAATCAAGTAGAAGAATATTGCTAATTTTAACATTATTCTACTAGTGGCAATCCTCTTGGCCCTTTCAGACACCTTTATTACATGGATGCCAGAAAACATCTGCTACAAAGACTCAGGCAACAACACAAGTAATGCTAACCAGAGCTGTGGAGTTCAAAAACCATCCGATTCTTAAGGTTCGTATACACGTCCGATAAAGATCGTTCGTTACGAACGATTCGTGACGTTTACACGATATTCAAATTAGACCGCAAAGATTGTTCGTAATGAACGATTGTGTACACACGTGAACGATATAAGTATAAAGTACTGAACGACGAACAATAAAAAAATGCGTGCGCAAACGGGAGTGACGTTATGACAGGCAATAAGAACATGCGTACTACTCCACAGATAATCATTATCGGACGATCTTTGTACACACTGCAACGATTGAACGATTATCTTTCGAAAAAATCCGCCGGGTTGGATCGGTTGGATTGAACGATAACGGTCATTATCGTCCAAAAAAAGATCGTTGGAAAATTTGGAACGCACGATTATCGGTCCGATTGTCGTTATCGTTCGTTTTCGAACGATTGTTATCGTACGTGTGTACTCAGCTTTACTCCACAGTTTATGATTCAACCTACTCCTCTAACTTGCATGTAGCATTGTTGATGACTAAAAATATGTAACATAAAAGCCATTTCATCACTGCCAAAGTTTAGGAATTTTAAAGCTATATTAAGATGGCATCTGCTTTTGGGAACAAACAGCTCCTGGCCAGGAAACTGACACTCTACCCTGTCAGCCATCCCGGCCTGTCATTGCCAACGTGAATATCTCATGTCGTCTGTAGAGATGCTCTCACGAGTAATAACGAGTGTGTAAACACTCAAATTTGTGATTTAAGTGAGCATTAATTAGGTCAGGTGTGCGGCGGGGACATAAGGGTTAGTTACCCATAATTCCGCATCCTCCCTGCACTCCAAATAGCTTGCACGTCCTACTGTTGCTGTTAGGCCCGGTCCACATTAGAAATATTGAGCCAAACGGATCCGGTGAGCATATCTGGTCTCCGCTTCATCGGATCCGGATGGCTCTGTGCACATTGGCAAACGGATTGTTAAAACTGATCTGATCACTGATGGAGCAAATACATACCTAATGGCAGCAGCAGATGCTTCCTCTTCTTGCATTGCGATTACACACGACACTAGTCACATAACACATGATGACTAGTCACATGATGCGGAAGACGACGGAAGCCTCTACCGCCGGCCTTTAGCTATGTATTTCGGGCCTGTTCACCCATCCGCCAGGCTGCTGCACCCTCCCGCTGCTAAGGTTTGCGGCCCCCCATCCCACGTGGAGCAGTCCGTTTCTTCACAAGTGTGAAGAAATGTTGCGTTTTCCATTGCTCTAATGCAGCAGCATTTTTTTTCCGGTTCCGTTCCGCGGGGCAGAGCGGTCCGGAAAAATAAGGCCTGCTGCATTTCTTTAGTCCAGGGAACGGAACGTCCCAACGGACGCATATGAATGGTCCAATAGGTTAACACTGGATCCTTTCACATCTGTTCCATATATGTTCCGGTTATGTTCCGTAAAAACACACAGATGTGAACCGGATCTTAATTAGGGGGGGAGGGGGGGGGGGGTCGTGGAGAGAGATTTTTTTCCCAGAGCCAAAAACCGCGAGTATATCTGCACATACCTTTTATTTTATCCCCAATTCGGCACCTTACAAAATATAGCTGTTTTGCTACCTGGGCTGGCTATTAAAACGTTACAGTCTACTTACTAAAATGACTCAGAAAAATGTGTTGAGCCCAAAACAATCATCAGCATATAATAATTTACAAAAGGCATATATAAGATCTCTCATAGAATATTCTGAGGAAGGTCGCTATAACATCCCATTCTAATTGATCAAGGAAAACAATATTTCAGCTATGGCACGCTGGCACTTTTGCACGTTTACTTTCACGAGCCTGTCAAGTGTAACTAGGCGAGAAATGAAGCAAAACAAGTAATAAGCATTGACAAAACACAGAACAGCAGCAATGCCACACTAGCCGTGAACTAGTGACCGTAGTACGGCGTGCCCTCAAACCCCAGCCCATTACCTGCATTGAGTCTGCACTTATGATTTCCCCTCCTAATGTACGTCCCAGCTGCACCGCCAGCTTGGATTTCCCGGTGCCGGTGGACCCTAAAATAACCACAAGAGGCAAACAACGCTTCAGACTGTGGGTCGCCATCTTGCCAATGTCATTGTCCGCCCCGTCCTAGAACGGAAGAGGCGGCTCTACAGCTTCTGATCTTCAGTTCAATAGTTCATGCAGCATCCAGCAGACCGACGCACCAGACACAGCGCACTAGCGCAGCTTCTACAGTTGATCGCTACCTACAGAACTCCCCAGAGTGCCTGGCTGCTGTATATCAATTCATTCACCTCCGAGTGCTGCAGACCAGTACTTATGACAGGAATTTGTGTAGCTATAAAGAATCTTTGATTGTTTATCATTAGGCTACTTTCTGCGATGCAACATATACAGTGAAGCATACAGTACATTGAACTATGCTTCACTGCCACTGTAAAGGTGCCCACTAATGGTCCAAGTTCTAGACAAAAATCGTTCAAGCAATCAGAAATTCTTATCGGAAGAAAAATCGTTCACTACACCTCAACGAACAAATCTTTGCTTCCTATCTATCACAACCATAAAACATTATCAAGGACAACACTCACTATGGAAATGCCTTGTTTGAGCTCAGGGGCGTTTCTAGGGTCCTTGGAGATTTGGGGCACCAGGCGGGGAGGTATATGCGGCGCGGCAAAAAATAGGCGTGGCCATGCGGTGAGTGGGCGTGGCCATGGGTGGGGCCAAATGTACATGAACTTAGCAGCGGTGTAAGCTACAGATAACGGGCCTGCCCATCGAAATATTGGATGGAGCCCCCTGTCCTTTATTTGGATAATTTACAATCAGTATAGGCATAGATCAAAGATGTATACGCACATACAATTTTGATTGGTCAATCACTGACCCCCAATTTTACCACCCCCGTGCAGTAAGTGGGCCAACAGACAATGAATTTTATGAACAGAGCTAAAATTGGCTAATCAAAATTGTATGTGTGTACCAGGCTTTACAGCTTATACTGTACATACTGAAAGTAGCAGGGATCAGCATACAATATAGCTGGTTTACAATCAGTAAGGGCCGTTTCCACTATCACGAATTCGCATGCGGTGCCCGCATGCGAATTCGCATAGCCAGTGCAAGTGGATGGGACTGTTTCCACTTGTGCGTTTTCCTGCACGTTTTTCTGTGCAGAAAAAATCTGCAGGGTAGTGCCCTCAGAATTTGCCTGCGTGTGGAATGCAGGCGAATCGCACGCAATGTATTTAATAGGGAAATCGCATGCGTTTTTCCCATGCGTTTTTTGCCGCGATTTCGCATGCGATTTCGCATAGGTACCCATGTTAATTCACACAGGCAGTGACATGGTTAAAATCGCATCACCCTTACCTATGCGAAATCGCATGCGAAATCGCGGCAAAAAACGCATGCGGAATCGCACCCGCATGCGATTTTCCTGCGGTGATTCGCTGGCGATTCCGCAACGCTATAGTGGAAACGGGCCCTAAAGGCACAGAGTAACACCTTACACTGTATACACTGGAGGTAAATCCGCACACAGTGCAGGCACTAGAGAACAGCGTATACTGTACATACTGTAGGCAGCAGAATTCAACACACTGCAGCTAGCGTGCCAAAAATATGAGGATCACGTTGTGCGGCGTGCTTATCGTGCCGCACCGAAAAATGGGTGGGTTATGGACCAGAATATAGGTGTGGTAACGGGTGGAGACAAATTTACATGAACCTAGCAATGGTGGGACATTAGATTATGACAGTGGTGGCGAACCTTTTGGAGGCCGAGTGCCCAAACTGCAATCCAAAAGTCACTTATCTATCGCAAAGTGGCAACCGCAATTTAAACTAAATACTGTACAAACGTTTTAACTCATACATGAACATTATGGAAAATCCAAGTTGAAAATAAACTGTGAAGATAAACAATTTCATCCATCCTACTCCTGAAAAATGTATTCATTTTTTTAGAACCTCCCAGTTTTATTTTCTGTTTTAAAAAGCTAAAAAAGTAGGTTTAATGCTATTGTCTCATATGATAAGGATTCAGCTTTTCCCATAGTCTCGCATTTAGCAATCATGAGGCCCCCAACAAATCATGAGGCCCCCAACAAGACAAATTCAGCAATCATGAGGCCTCCAACAAATCATGAGGCCCCCAACAAGACAAATTTAGCAATCATGAGGCCCCCAACAAATCATGAGGCCCCCAACAAGACAAATTCAGCAATCATGAGGCCCCCAACAAATCATGAGGCCCCCAACAAGACAAATTCAGCAATCTTGAGGCCCCAACAAATCATAAGGCTCCCAACAAGACAAATTCAGCGGTCATGAGGCACATAAATAGACAGCATTTCACATAAATAGGCAGAATGCCCCTTTAATATGGTAGCCCCCCAAGTTAGGTAGTGAGTGACAGGGACCCCCAGGTTAGCTAGTGAGTGACAGGCGCCTCCAGTTAGGTAGTGAGTGACAGGGACCCCGATAGTGAGTGCCAGGGAGCCCCTTTAGGTAGTGAGTGAGTGCCAGGGAGCCCCTTTAGGTAGTGAGTGAGTGCCAGGGAGCCCCTTCAGGCAGTGAGTGAGTGCCAGGGAGCCCCTTCAGGCAGTAAGTGAGTGCCAGGGAGCCCCTTCAGGCAGTGAGTGAGTGCCAGGGAGCCCCTTCAGGCAGTGAGTGAGTGCCAGGGAGCCCCTTTAGGCAGTGAGTGAGTGCCAGGGAGCCCCTTTAGGCAGTGAGTGAGTGCCAGGGAGCCCCTTTAGGCAGTGAGTGAGTGCCAGGGAGCCCCTTTAGGCAGTGAGTGAGTGCCAGGGAGCCCCTTTAGGCAGTGAGTGAGTGCCAGGGAGCCCCTTCAGACAGTGAGTGAATGCCAGGGAGGCCCTTTAGGTAGTGAGTGAGTGCCAGGGAGCCCCTTCAGGCAGTGAGTGAGTGACAGGGAGCCCTTTAGGTAGTGAGTGAGTGCCAGGGAGCCCCTTCTGGCTGTGAGTGAGTGCCAGGGAGCCCCTTCAGGCAGTAAGTGAGTGCCAAGGAGCCCCTTCAGGCAGTGAATGAGTGCCAGGGAGCCCCTTTAGGCAGTGAGTGCAAGGGAGCCCCTTTAAGCAGTGAGTGAGTGCCAGGGAGCCCCTTTAGGTAGTGAGTGAGTGCCAGGGAGCCCCTTCAGGCAGTGAGTTAGTGCCAGGGAGCCCCTTCAAGCAGCGAGTGAGTGCCAGGGAGCCCCTTTAGGCAGTGAGTGAGTGCCAGGGAGCCCCTTCAGGCAGTGAGTGAGTGCCAGGGAGCCCCTTCAGGCAGTGAGTGAGTGACAGGGAGGCCCTTCAGGCAGTGAGTGAGTGACAGGGAGGCCCTTTAGGTAGTGAGTGAGTGCTAGTGTTGGGCGAACAGTGTTCGCCACTGTTCGGGTTCTGCAGAACATCACCCTGTTCGGGTGATGTTCGAGTTCGGCCGAACACCTGATGGTGTTCGGCCAAACCGTTCGGGTTCGCCCGAACTACTAAATGCCCGGCCGAACAGGGCCGAACAGGGCCCCTGTTTGGCCGAATACGGCCCCCCTATGGGGTCGCAGGCATAAGGGGGGAGCATGCCCCGATCGCGGGGGGGGTCGGAAATTCCCCCCACCCCCTCCGCTAGCGCTCCCCCCTCTGCCCGCTTCCCCATAAAAAAGTTGGCGTAAAGTTAAATATTACCGGTGGTGGCTGCTGCAGTGGCTGGCTGGCAGTGGTGTGAATGAGGAGGAGGAGTCCGAGTATGACGCGTTGAGGCCAGGCAGCGGGCGGTTCAGCGGTAGTACCCTTGTGGTACTTCCGCCCTTTCTCTGACCTCACGTCCTCTACGTGATGACGCATACGAGGGTACGCATCACGCGTACCATCGTATGCGTCATCACGTAGAGGACGTGAGGTCAGAGAAAGGGCGGAAGTACCACAAGGGTACTACCGCTGAACCGCCCGCTGCCTGGCCTCAACGCGTCATACTCGGACTCCTCCTCCTAGTCCTCACTCACACCACTGCCAGCCAGCCACTGCAGCAGCCACCACCGGTAATATTTAACTTTACGCCAACTTTTTTATGGGGAAGCGGGCAGAGGGGGGAGCGCTAGCGGAGGGGGTGGGGGGAATTTCCGACCCCCCCCTGCGATCGGGGCATGCTCCCCCCTTATGCCTGCGACCCCATAGGGGGGCCGTATTGCGGCATGTTCGGGTCCCCATTGACTTGCATTGAGTTCGGGGTTCGGGCCGAACATGCCGAACATCTGGCCCATGTTCGGCCTGTTCGGCCCGAACCCGAACATCCAGGTGTTCGCCCATCACTAGTGAGTGCCAGGGAGCCCCTTCAGGCAGTGAGTGAGTGACAGGGAGCCCTTTAGGCAGTGAGTGAGTGAGTGCCAGGGAGCATCTTTAGGGAGTGAGTGAGTGCCAGGGAGCCCCTTTAGGGAGTGAGTGAGTGCCAGGGAGCCCCTTTAGGGAGTGAGTGCCAGGGAGCCCCTTTAGGGAGTGAGTGAGTGCCAGGGAGCCCCTTTAGGGAGTGAGTGCCAGGGAGCCCCTTTAGGGAGTGAGTGAGTGCCAGGGAGCCCCTTTAGGGAGTGAGTGAGTGCCAGAGGGAGCCCCTTTAGGGAGTGAGTGAGTGCCAGGGAGCCCCTTTAGGGAGTGAGTGAGTGCCAGGGGGAGCCCCTTTAGGGAGTGAGTGAGTGCCAGGGAGCCCCTTTAGGAAGTGAGTGAGTGCCAGGGAGCCCCTTTAGGGAGTGAGTGAGTGCCAGGGAGCCCCTTTAGGGAGTGAGTGAGTGCCAGGGAGCCCCTTTAGGGAGTGAGTGAGTGCCAGGGAGCCCCTTTAGGGAGTGAGTGAGTGCCAGGGAGCCCCTTTAGGGAGTGAGTGAGTGCCAGGGGGAGCCCCTTTAGGGAGTGAGTGAGTGCCAGGGAGCCCCTTTAGGGAGTGAGTGAGTGCCAGGGAGCCCCTTTAGGGAGTGAGTGAGTGCCAGGGAGCCCCTTTAGGGAGTGAGTGAGTGCCAAGGGGAGCCCCTTTAGGGAGTGAGTGAGTGCCAGGGAGCCCCTTTAGGGAGTGAGTGAGTGCCAGGGAGCCCCTTTAGGGAGTGAGTGAGTGCCAGGGAGCCCCTTTAGGGAGTGAGTGAGTGCCAGGGAGCCCCTTTAGGGAGTGAGTGCCAGGGGGAGCCCCTTTAGGGAGTGAGTGAGTGCCAGGGAGCCCCTTTAGGGAGTGAGTGAGTGCCAGGGAGGCCCCCCCGCCGCCGCCGCCGCTCCCCCCACCCCCCTTACCTTGTAGCAGACCTCAGGATCAGCTGCGACCCGACCAGTAAGAGCGGGCGCTGGACGCACCCGCTCGATATGCGGAAGTGATGTCACTTCCGCATATCAGTGCGGGTGCTGGGTCCTAGCGCCCGCACGATTGGTCGCCGGCTCGCTGCCTGATCCTGAGGTCTGAGTGACGCGGCGGCGGCTGGAGGGAGCCGCTGCTAGAGGGGGCGGCCGGGCGGAGATCCGTGGCACCCCAGGGCAGATTGGGGGCACATGCCCCCCCCCAAAAATAGGGCTAGCGACGCCCCTGTTTAAGCTCCTTCCATCAGGTAAGAAAAACAAAAGTTTGCTTTCCTAAAACAGAAAGAATTTGCGATAATTCAGGTTAGAGTGAGCTCGAGATGTCTCCCAGGCACCACTGCTGAATATATGCAAATTAACCATTGTACCCTTAGAAGCTAAACACACCTCCAGAACCGCTGGAATGCAATGATGTGTCAGCTTGTTAATGTGTACAGAGCCATAATAATCCAACATGCATACAGGCTGTTTCGGATTGTTTGATCCTCATCAGTGCATGGCATGGATTAATTTGGCTCTATGGAGTAGGGCTTGTAAATCCGAGAGGCACAGACTAACCAGCAAGCCAATGAGTTCTGGGTCACCATGAGCTTGCTGGTTAGTCTGTGCCTCTCGGATTTACAAGCCCTACTCCATAGAGCCAAATTAATCCATGCCATGCACTGATGAGGATCAAACAATCCGAAGCAGCCTGTATGCATGTTGGATTATTATGGCTCTGTACACATTAACAAGCTGACACATCATTGCATTCCAGCGGTTCTGGAGGTGTGTTTAGCTTCTAAGGGTACAATGGTTAATTTGCATATATTCAGCAGTGGTGCCTGGGAGACATCTCGAGCTCACTCTAACCTGAATTATCGCAAATTCTTTCTGTTTTAGGAAAGCAAACTTTTGTTTTTCTTAACATCTTAGTAAGGGGGCTTTTAGGACCATTGTAGTCCCTTACACACCCCAATGAGTTCTGGGTCACCATGAGCTTGCTGGTTAGTCTGTGTCCATCAGGTAAACGTTTTAGATCAATCCGCACACACACAAACAGACTGAAAAACAGCTTTTTCCCATCCGCCATAAACTTGATGAACTCTGAATCCTCTCTGAAATAATGAACACTGTGTACAAATTGTTTAAACATCTGTAATACCTGGCATACTTGTATAATTTCTTCTCTTCCTTGTTACTATCACTATGTTCCCTATATGCACCGTGGGGTTGTCATGAAAAATAATTTCGTTGTGTTACACAATGGCCTCTATTCATAAAAAACTTGTGGCGTAAATACTCGTAGAGGTAAAATACCGCAGCGGTATTTTACACTTCTGGGTGGTCATTCAAAAAAATCTAGCCAGCTGCGATGCAAGTGCAGAGATCTCCCGCTGAAAGCTGGCAGTAAGCTGTCGGAAGGCATGCGGAAACACTTCAGCCGGCAGAGTCCCTCCGTGCACTGCTCTCTCTGGGAGGTCTGTCCCATTCACTTGTATGTAATCCGCAAAATCAGAGGAAGCGGTATTTCCCGTCCTCATACCGCTTCCTCTAATCTTTATGAATGGCCATTTTGTTACTTTTTTCTAGATAAATCTAGAAAAACACTGGAGAAGGCGGAAATTTCTCGCTCTGATGGGGGATTGTAGATTTTCATGCGGGAACAGCTTTTATGAATGCCCACTGCTAAATGGACGGGAAAATCCGCTGTTTTGAGCGGAAAACTTGCGGTAACCTTTTATGAATAGAGCCCAAAGACAATAAAGTGAATTGAATTGAATTGAACCAATCAAGAAAATCCAAATTTTGGTTTGACAAAAATCCAATTGGACGACTATTTTCATAGTCGTACGTAATCGATTGTGCCCATCAACTGAAATTATTTTCAACCAATCCGATCAGAATTTCTGACCGCTCTAACGATTTTTCACTAGAAATTGGACAGTTAGTGGCCAGCTTAAGCCTGTGTTCCCATTTGAAAACAGACATTTTTTTGTCTGTTCTCCACTCATGAAACTGACAGTGAATAACTTCTATTTTATATACAGGAGCCATTTGTCAGTGTGCAACAGTTCTGTGAGATCTGTTGCGGTAAGACGGCCGAACTTCGATAATCAAGGGTCACTCGAATGTGCTTCCCTCATATATCCTATGGGGGTAATGTATCTGCTCCGAGCTACAGCCGGGCCATCAGAGTGAAAACTACATTGTCAACCTAAACGCTTACGTCGAGTAAACGCAAAGAATGCTGGGTACAGACAGGTGTTGGAACCAGCCGCCTGGTGTCTCGCTTAAATGATTTTCTGCAAGTGTACAGAAAAGCATTTGGCAGCGATCAGCTTTTTCACCCTGCAGGTGGACCTAGGCCCAGTGCACACCTAAAACCTCTAGCAGATCTGCAAAACACGTAAAAGGGAAAGAGGCGCCCTGGTGTAATAAAAGCATCTAAAATCAGCTTAAAATCGAAAAGTGATATGAGGTAGCTTACCTCAATGACTAAACCTCTGTAGTTAATACAAGGGATTTTTATTAGCACAGGCAACGCGTTTCGCAGGTCTCGGCCCGCTTCATCAGGCCAGTAAAAGTGCCTACAATAGCAACAAGAACTCCTCAATATACTTGTACATGTATATCAAACATAATAGTAAAAAATGTTCTACCAAGATCATAAACATTGCGTCATATCATATTGATCAAATAATTTTTAGATGCGTTTTTGTACATACATAATGTTTTCTTATAAATTAGCAATAAAGATACTAATCGCAATTAGTGATGGGCCGAACAGCCCGCCTGGGGTCTGGGGTGCGCTCCGCCGAACTGCTCCGGGTCGTTGCGGCCCGGGGGTGGTGAGGGGCCCAGGGGGGTTCGCCAGGCGGGCTGTTCGGCCCATCACTAATTGCGATTAGTATCTGTATTGCTAATTTATAAAAAAAACATTATGTATGTACAAAAAAAAAAATTGATCAATATGATATGACACAATGTTTATGATCTTGGTAGAACATTTTTTTCTAGTATTAACTACAGAGGTTTCGTCATTGAGGTAAGTTACCTCATATCACTTTTCGATTTTAAGCTGATTTTAGATGCTTTTATTACACCAGGGCGCCTCTTTCCCTTTTTCGTGCTAAGTATACCTCCGAACACATCCTGTCTGAAGGGAGGTGGCAGACCACCAGTGGAGTCCCCACAGTGGACTCTGTCCCCCTTTTTCCACTAAGAGAGCGACCATCCTTCCGGTTCTAGCTAGGACCACCCCGAGTGGAGTCGGGTTTATTGTCTCCACCTGCTTCCTGTGGTTGGTTGCCCCCAGCAACCTCCCTTTGTGAGTAGTGCTTCTAATTTATTTATTTTCTTTTATTGTGGTCATTGACATATTGCACTACTGGGCTCCCGTTTTTTGTCTCCTGTGACTTTTTCTACAGGGTGTTCATCCACCCCTACTACAGATCTGCAAAAGGTTTTTGAAGCAGATTTCAGAGCGATTCCTAGGCATGTTTAGAGTGGTTTTCTAAACATGCCTAGCGTTTTTTGGAGCGTTGTTGTGTAGCAGATTTCATATATTGTTACAGTAGAGCTGTTACTGAACAGCTTCTGTAACAAAAACGCCTGGAAAACCACTCTGATCTGGCGTTTTTCAGAGCGTTTTGTGTTTTTCCTATACTTAACACTGAAGGCAGAAACGCCTCAGAAATCCAAAAAATGCTGCAGCCCGGGAGTTTGAGTTTCTGGAAAAAACGAGCCGCTCTGGTGTGCACCATCCCATTCACTTTCATTAGCCAAGCAGTTCTCCTTTTGCAGAAACTACATCCTCTAAATCAGGCATGGGCAAACTCGGCCCTCCAGCTGTTACGGAACTACAAGTCCCACACTGCATTTGCCTTTATGAGTCATGACTGTGGCTGTCAGACTCCTGCAATGCATTGTGGGACTTGTAGTTCCTTAAAGGGCTTACAAGGCCAACGGAGCAAAAAAAGTTAATTACCTGCATCGACGTCTAAGACACGGAGGACGCCGCCCGCGCCCTCTGTGCCGATCCGCCGGGTCCCCCCGCTCATTAGTCGGAGTCTCCTGCCTCTCCAAAAATGGCCGCTTCCTCTGGCCGCGGCTGCGCAGTCCGCCTGGCCGCGAGTGCGGCTGCGCAGCCCTAGGGCCAACCCCCCCACCGATCCACGCTACGTAACTTTTTTTGCTCCGTTGGCCTCGTAAGTCCTTTAACAGCTGGAGGGCCAAGATTGCCGATGCCTGCTCTAAATGCTTCCTATAGGTTCCAATGAGAGTCTGGATTCTGGTTGAAGGTATTTTGGACCATTCCGCTTTACAAAACATCTCTAGTTCATTCAGGTTTGATGGCTTCCGAGCATAGACAGCTCTCTTTAACTCACACCACAGATTTTTAATTATATTCAGGTGGCCATTCCAGAACGTTGTACTTGTACCTCTGCATTAATGCCTTAGTGGATTTTGAGCAGTGTTTAGGGTTGTTGTCTTGTTGAAAGCTCCAGCCCTGGTGCAGCTTCAGCATTGTCACTGATTGCTGGACATTCTGGTCTCCAGAATCTGCTGATACTGAGTAGAATCCATGCGTCCCTCAACTTTGACAAGATTCTCAGTCCCTGCACTGGCCTCACAGCCCCACAGCATGATGGAACCACCACCATATTTTACTGTAGGCAGCAGGTTTTATTTCTTGGAATACTGTGTTCTTTTTCCTCCATGCATAACGCCCCTTGTTATGCCCAAATAACTCAATTTTAGTTTCATAAGTCCACAGCATCTTATTCCACAATGAAGCTGGCTTGTCCAAATGTGCTTTAGCATACCTCAAGTGGCTCTGTTTGTGCTGTGGGCGGAGAAAAGGCTTCGTCTGCATCACTCTCGCATACAGCATCTCCTTATGTAATGTGCGCCGAATGGTTGAACGATGCACAGTGACTCCATCTGCAGCAGGTTGATGTTGTAGGTCTTTGGTGCTGGTCTGTGGGTTGACTCTGACTGTTCTCGCCATTCGTCGCTTCTGTCTATATGAGATTTTTCTTGATCTCCTTCTTCGAGCCTTAACTTGAACTGAGCCTGTGGTCTTCCATCTTCTCAATTTGTTTCTAGTTTCTGGAAACAGACAGATGAAATCTCTGACACCGCTTTCTGTATCCTTCCCCTAAACCATGATAGTGTACAATCTTTGTCTTCAGGTCATTTGAGAGTTGTTTTTAGACCCCTATGCTGCTACTCTTCAGAGAAAGTTAAAAGAGGAGGGAAACTTACAGTTGACCCCCTTAAATACTCTTTCGCATAATTGGATTCAACTGGGTATGTAGGTCAGGAGTCACTGAGCTTACCAAGCCAATTTGAGTTCCAATAATTAGTTCTAAAGGTTTTGGAATCAATAAAAAGACAACAGTGCCCAAATGTATGCACCTGCCTAATTTTGTTTAAACAATTATTGCACACTTTTTATAAATCCAATAAACTTCATTTCACTTCTCAAATATCACTGTGTGTGTCTCCTATATGATATATTTAACTGACATTTATTTATCATAATAACCAACGATTTATACAGGAAAATTATGACGATTAACAAGGTTGCCCAAACTTTCGCACCCCACTGTAGTTACCTTGCCATCAGTTCCTCTCAGAAGCTCACCATTTTCTTCTGACAACAATTCCTTCCAGTTCTTCTGACAACATTTTGTCAGAACTAAAATATACCAGTTGCTGTCAGTTATATATCAGTTGCTGTCAGTTACAGCTGAGAGGACAACAGATGTGCCAGGTAATGTCCATGTTTCTCTATGGATTAAAGAGGAACTCCAGTGAAAATAATGTAATAAAAAAGTGCTTCATTTTTACAATAATTATGTATAAATGATTTAGTCAGTGTTTGGCCATTGTAAAATCTTTTAAATCCCTGATTTACATTCTGACATTTATTACATGGTGACATTTTTACTGTTGGCAGGTGACATTTTTACTGTTGGCAGGTGATGTAGCTGCTGCATGCTTTTTTGGCAGTTGGAAACAGCTGTAAACAGCTATTTCCCACAATGCAGCAAGGTTCACAGACAGGAAACTGCCGGGAGTACCACGGTCATCAGAGTTTCTTGTGGGAGGGGTTTCACCACAAAATCAGTCATACAGCGCCCCCTGATGGTCTGTTTGTGAAAAGGAATAGATTTCTCATGTAAAAGGGGGTATCAGCTACTGATTGTGATAAAGTTCAATTCTTGGTCGGAGTTTCTCTTTAAGTGGGCGATGTTACAGTTTAAATAGCGTGCTGCTGACCAGAAAGCTGTTATGGGGATAATGGCCATTTTCAAAATAGAGAATGGAGAAATCCATTGATCACATGGGAAAACAGGACACAGGAGAGGAGAAAGAGATTGATGAGTAGACTACACAGGAGGTAAGTAGGACCTGTGTATGTTTATTTTGACTTTTAATTTTCAGTTCAGGTTTTCTTTAAAGAGAACCTGTACTGAGTAAAAATATTTAAAATAAACACATGAGGTAACTTCAAATGAAAATTACAGAGTTACCTTGCCATCAGTTCCTCTCAGAAGCTCACCATTTTCTTCTGACAATAATCCCTTCCAGTTCTGACAATATTTTGTCAGATCTGAAATATATCAGTTGCTGTCAGTAAAATATCAGTTGCTGTCAGTTATAGCTGAGAGGAAAACTGATGTACCAGGCAATGTCCATGTTTCCCTATGGCTCAAGTGGGCGATGTTACAGTTTAACTGTGTGCTGACCAGAAAGCTGTTATGGGTAATGGCTATTTTCAAAATGGAGGACGGAAAATTCCCTTGATCATAGTGAACAAATAGGACGCAGGACAGGAGAAAGACACTGAGGAGTAGACTACATGGAAGGTAAGTATGACTTGTGTATGCCTATTTTGACTTTTATTTTCAGTACAGGTTTTCTTTAAAGCTTTTAATTACAATGTGTATTATGTGAAGTGAACCATAGAGAAACACGGACATTACCTTGCACATGAGCTGTCTGTTTAGTTATAACTGACAGCAACTGATGTAATGTAAAAGGACCTCAGAGTTATTTTGCCAAAACCAGTTGGTGTCAGTTATGACTGAATGTGGAGGGTAATATCCAAGTTTCCCTATGCTCAGTTCACATTATTTACGTTCAGGGGCGTAACTAGACTTAATAGGGCCCCCTTGGTCCCCGAAACTCATGTAGGCCACGTGATCGGGAGTCGGGGAATGGCAGCAGAGAGATTTCTGCCGTGAAGCAGCGTCTGGAAGCATGAAATAATTAGATGCTCCCGCTACTCGCTACTCTGCATGGTGGGAGGAGGAGGCAGGGATGGTGAGCGAAAGGGGAGGTTTTTTTTGCTAATTGGCTGCATTTGCAGTTGGGGAGAGGGAGGAGGGGCCCCCAAAGCCTCCAGGCCCCCCTGCAGCGGCAGGGATGATTGTTACGCCCATGTTTACGTTTTCATTGAAATATTTTATCAAACAATGAAATCTGATTGGCTGTTTGTGGCTCAGTTCGCTTCAGTGGATTTGAAACCCAGTTATCAAATGACAGAGACTGTAGCAGGTTCGAGGCCTCTGCCATTAACAGTGTAAGAATGGCAGCAGTTTACATTTTCCCCTTGAAAATCAGTAGGTGAACTTTGATTGGCTGATGTAGGCTCCAACCACTTTCCAGAATATTAATCCCAGTCACCCAGCGAGCAAGCGTACCAAGTTTGAAAACCCTGCGATTTACAGTCAAAGAATGGCTGCAGTTTACATTTTCCCATTTAAAATGAATGGCTGAAATTTGATTGGCTGTTTTATGCTTCGCCAACATTACGTGAATTTGTAACCTCAGTCACAAAGTGACCAACTGTGCCAAATTTGGGGACTCTGGCTTTATTACTGTGGGAATGGCAGCTTTTTACATTTTTTCCATTGACATATTGACATGAAAGGGTGACATTTGATTGGCTGTACAAAACTGGGACAAATCTTGAATGTCCCTGTTACAGTACTTGCAGTTTCTGTGTAGGATAATCATGGTGTGAGTGGAAATGGTCATTCTGATTTGCTGCCAAATTTAATGGATCTAGGCTAGTCAAATTCAGCAGGAAATGTATTCAATTGTTTTAAAGAGGAACTCCAGTGAAAATAATGTGATAAAAAAAGTGCTTCATTTTTTACAATAATTATGTATAAATGATTTAAGTCAGTGTTTGCCCATTGTAAAATCTTTTAAATCCCTGATTTACATTCTGACATTTATAACATGGTGACATTTTTACTGTTGGCAGGTGATGTAGTTGCTGCATGCTTTTTGGCAGTTGGAAACAGCTGTAAACAGCTATTTCCCACAATGCAACAAGGTTCACAGACAGGAAACTGGCAGGAGTACCACAGTCCTCAGAGTTTCTTGTGGGAGGGGTTTCACCACAATATTAGTCATACAGCGCCCCCTGATGGTCTGTTTGTGAAAAGGAATAGATTTGTTATGTAAAAGGGGGTATCAGCTACTGATTGGGATAAAGTTCAATTCTTGGTCGGCGTTTCTCTTTAAATGTCCCTTTAACAGATCCTATTGCTTTGTATAGGATCCATTCATATCGGTTGGGATTCTTTCCATTTCATTCCACTTAGGCCTCTTTTCCATGGGCAGTTGAACTGTGTGCTCAGCAAGCAGTTGCCAGGCAGCAGCAAGCAGTTGTGAGGGCTCATTCACACTAGGCGCTTTGTGATTTTTTTAAGCACTGGCGATTTTTCAAAATCGCCCTGGGAATCAGGGAGTGAATTAAAAAAACGCGCTTGGAAAACACAAAAACGGAACGACCACCCAAGCGCCGGGAATAAAAAAAAATTGCGCCAAAAAAAGCCCAACGCGAACGCTTACATGAGCGGAACGCAATGTGAACAAGGCCTGAGAGTTTGAGAGGCATTTCACTGCCTATTAATGTTGGGCGAACATCTAGATGTTCGGGTTCGGGCCGAACAGGCCGAACATGGCCGCGATGTTCGGGTGTTCGAGCCGAACTCCAAACATAATGGAAGTCAATGGGGACCCGAACTTTTGTGCTTTGTAAAGCCTCCTTACATGCTACATACCCCAAATTTACAGGGTATGTGCACCTTGGGAGTGGGTACAAGAGGAAAAAATTTTTTTAGCAAAAAGAGCTTATAGTTTTTGAGAAAATCGATTTTAAAGTTTCAAAGGGAAAACTGTCTTTTAAATGCGGGAAATGTCTGTTTTCTTTGCACAGGTAACATGCTTTTTGTCGGCATGCAGTCATAAATGTAATACATATAAGAGGTTCCAGGAAAAGGGACCGGTAACGCTAACCCAGCAGCAGCACACGTGATGGAACAGGAGGAGGGTGGCGCAGGAGGAGAAGGTCACGCTTTGAGACACAACAACCCAGGCCTTGCATGAGGACAAGAAGCGTGCGGATAGCAATTTGCATTTTGTTGCCATGCAGTCATAAATGTAATACATATAAGAGGTTCCAGGAAAAGGGACCGGTAACGCTAACCCAGCAGCAGCACACGTGATGGAACAGGAGGAGGGTGGCGCAGGAGGAGAAGGCCATGCTTTGAGACACAACAACCCAGGCCTTGCATGAGGACAAGAAGCGTGCGGATAGCAATTTGCATTTTGTCGCCATGCAGTCATAAATGTAATACAGATGAGAGGTTCAATAAACAGGGACCGGAAACGCTAACCCATCACAGAAGTTCATTGTTCATGTTACTTGGTTGGGGTCCGGGAGTGTTGCGTAGTCGTTTCCAATCCAGGATTGATTCATTTTAATTTGAGTCAGACGGTCTGCATTTTCTGTGGAGAGGCGGATACGCCGCCGATCTGTGACGATGCCTCCGGCAGCACTGAAACAGCGTTCCGACATAACGCTGGCTGCCGGGCAAGCCAGCACCTCTATTGCGTACATTGCCAGTTTGTGCCAGGTGTCTAGCTTCGATACCCAATAGTTGAAGGGTGCAGATGGATTGTTCAACACAGCTACGCCATCTGACATGTAGTCCTTGACCATCTTCTCCAGGCGATCGGTGTTGGAGGTGGATCTGCACGCTTGCTGTTCTGTGTGCTGCTGCATGGGTGTCAGAAAATTTTCCCACTCCAAGGACACTGCCGATACCATTCCCTTTTGGGCACTAGCTGCGGCTTGTGTTGTTTGCTGCCCTCCTGGTCGTCCTGGGTTTGTGGAAGTCAGTCTGTCGGCGTACAACTGGCTAGAGGAGGGGGAGGATGTCAATCTCCTCTCTAAAGTCTCCACAAGGGCCTGCTGGTATTCTTCCATTTTGACCTGTCTGGCTCTTTCTTCAAGCAGTTTTGGCACATTGTGTTTGTACCGTGGATCCAGAAGGGTATAAACCCAGTAATTGGTGTTGTCCAGAATGCGCACAATGCGTGGGTCGCGTTCAATGCAGTCCTAGGCCGAAGAGGTCATAGCCTAGGGTCACAAAACCTGTTTATTTGGGCAATTTCAATGGTGGCGAGTCTGACATACATAAATCGCAGCAATGGCCGTTAGCAACGTCTGAATCTCACGAAATGTCTCATGCAGGTAGAAGACATATTGTTAAACTTGGGCTCCAAAGATGGGTTCCCTCCATCTCTGCAAACCAGAGTTACAGGGCTCCAAATTTGGTAAAATCCCCCATAGGCTTTCATTGGGCCTCCTATTTACAGTTCCAAAATCTCACATCTTTTCAAAGGGCAATTACTCAGCAGTGGCAAATTTTCTAGCATTGTAGGGACCCTTAGGGGGAACATGACTGGTGAGTTTCGGGCCCCTAGGCCGAAGAGGTCGTAGCCTAGGGTCACAAAAACCTGTTTATTTGGGCTATTTCAATGGTAGTGATGGTGGCGTACATAAATCTCAGCCATGGCCGTTAGCAACGTCTGAATCTCACGAAATGTCTCATGCAGGTAGAAGACATATTGTTAGACTTGGATTCCAAAGATGGGGTCCCTACATCTCTGCAAACCAGAGTTACAGGGGTCCAAAATTGGTAAAATCCCCCATAGGATTTTATTGCCTCCCTATTTCACTTTCCAAAATCTCACATCTTTTCAAAGGGCAATGGCTCAGCAGTACCAAATTTTCTAGCATTGTAGGGACCCTTAGGGGGAACATGACTGGTGAGTTTCGGGCCCCTAGGCCGAAGAGGTCATAGCCTAGGGTCACAAAAACCTGTTTATTTGGGCTATTTCAATGGTAATGATGGTGGCGTACATAAATCTCAGCAATGGCCGTTAGCAACGTCTGAATCTCACGAAATGTCTCATGCAGGTAGAAGACATATTGTTAGACTTGGATTCCAAAGATGTGGTCCCTACATCTCTGCAAACCAGAGTTACAGGGATCCAAAATTGGTAAAATCCCCCATAGGCTTTCATTGGGCCTCCTATTTACCGTTCCAAAATCTCACACCATTTCAAAGGGCAATGGCTCAGCAGTGGCAAAACTCACCAGTCATGATCCCCCTAAGGGTCCCTACAATGCTAGAAAATTTGGTACTGCTGAGCCATTGCCCTTTGAAAAGATGTGAGATTTTGGAAAGTGAAATAGGGAGGCAATGAAATCCTATGGGGGATTTTACCAATTTTGGACCCCTGTAACTCTGGTTTGCAGAGATGTAGGGACCCCATCTTTGGAATCCAAGTCTAACAATATGTCTTCTACCTGCATGAGACATTTCGTGAGATTCAGACGTTGCTAACGGCCATTGCTGCGATTTATGTACGCCACCATCACTACCATTGAAATAGCCCAAATAAACAGGTTTTTGTGACCCTAGGCTATGACCTCTTCAGCCTAGGGGCCCGAAACTCACCAGTCATGTTCCCCCTAAGGGTCCCTACAATGCTAGAAAATTTGGTACTGCTGAGCCATTGCCCTTTGAAAAGATGTGAGATTTTGGAAAGTGAAATAGGGAGGCAATGAAATCCTATGGGGGATTTTACCAATTTTGGACCCCTGTAACTCTGGTTTGCAGAGATGTAGGGACCCCATCTTTGGAATCCAAGTCTAACAATATGTCTTCTACCTGCATGAGACATTTCGTGAGATTCAGACGTTGCTAACGGCCATTGCTGCGATTTATGTACGCCACCATCACTACCATTGAAATAGCCCAAATAAACAGGTTTTTGTGACCCTAGGCTATGACCTCTTCAGCCTAGGGGCCCGAAACTCACCAGTCATGTTCCCCCTAAGGGTCCCTACAATGCTAGAAAATTTGGTACTGCTGAGCCATTGCCCTTTGAAAAGATGTGAGATTTTGGAAAGTGAAATAGGGAGGCAATGAAATCCTATGGGGGATTTTACCAATTTTGGACCCCTGTAACTCTGGTTTGCAGAGATGTAGGGACCCCATCTTTGGAATCCAAGTCTAACAATATGTCTTCTACCTGCATGAGACATTTCGTGAGATTCAGACGTTGCTAACGGCCATTGCTGCGATTTATGTACGTCACCATCACTACCATTGAAATAGCCCAAATAAACAGGTTTTTGTGACCCTAGGCTATGACCTCTTTGGCCTAGGGGCCCGAAACTCACCAGTCATGTTCCCCCTAAGGGTCCCTACAATGCTAGAAAATTTGCCACTGCTGAGTAATTGCCCTTTGAAAAGATGTGAGATTTTGGAACTGTAAATCGGAGGCCCAATGAAAGCCTATGGGGGATTTTACCAAATTTGGAGCCCTGTAACTCTGGTTTGCAGAGATGTAGGGAACCCATCTTTGGAGCCCAAGTCTAACAATATGTCTTCTACCTGCATGAGACATTTCGTGAGATTCAGACGTTGCTAACGGCCATTGCTGCGATTTATGTACGTCAGACTCGCCACCATTGAAATAGCCCAAATAAACAGGTTTTTGTGACCCTAGGCTATGACCTCTTTGGCCTAGGGGCCCGAAACTCACCAGTCATGTTCCCCCTAAGGGTCCCTACAATGCTAGAAAATTTGCCACTGCTGAGTAATTGCCCTTTGAAAAGATGTGAGATTTTGGAACTGTAAATCGGAGGCCCAATGAAAGCCTATGGGGGATTTTACCAAATTTGGAGCCCTGTAACTCTGGTTTGCAGAGATGTAGGGAACCCATCTTTGGAGCCCAAGTCTAACAATATGTCTTCTACCTGCATGAGACATTTCGTGAGATTCAGACGTTGCTAACGGCCATTGCTGCGATTTATGTACGTCAGACTCGCCACCATTGAAATTGCCCAAATAAACAGGTTTTGTGACCCTAGGCTATGACCTCTTCGGCCTAGGACTGCATTGAACGCGACCCACGCATTGTGCGCATTCTGGACAACACCAATTACTGGGTTTATACCCTTCTGGATCCACGGTACAAACACAATGTTCCAAAACTGCTTGAAGAAAGAGCCAGACAGGTCAAAATGGAAGAATACCAGCAGGCCCTTGTGGAGACTTTAGAGAGGAGATTGACATCCTCCCCCTCCTCTAGCCAGTTGTACGCCGACAGACTGACTTCCGCAAACCCAGGACGACCAGGAGGGCAGCAAACAACACAAGCCGCAGCTAGTGCCCAAAAGGGAATGGTATCGGCAGTGTCCTTGGAGTGGGAAAATTTTCTGACACCCATACAGCAGCACACAGAACAGCAAGCGTGCAGATCTACCTCCAACACCGATCGCCTGGAGAAGATGGTCAAGGACTACATGTCAGATGGCGTAGCTGTGTTGAACAATCCATCTGCACCCTTCAACTATTGGGTATCGAAGCTAGACACCTGGCACAAACTGGCAATGTACGCAATAGAGGTACTGGCTTGCCTGGCAGCCAGCGTTATGTCGGAACGCTGTTTCAGTGCTGCCGGAGGCATCGTCACAGATCGGCGGCGTATCCGCCTCTCCACAGAAAATGCAGACCGTCTGACTCAAATTAAAATGAATCAATCCTGGATTGGAAACGACTACGCAACACTCCCGGACCCCAATCAAGTAACATGAACAATGAACATCTGTGATGGGTTAGCGTTTCCGGTCCCTGTTTATTGAACCTCTCATCTGTATTACATTTATGACTGCATGGCGACAAAATGCAAATTGCTATCCGCACGCTTCTTGTCCTCATGCAAGGCCTGGGTTGTTGTGTCTCAAAGCATGGCCTTCTCCTCCTGCGCCACCCTCCTCCTGTTCCATCACGTGTGCTGCTGCTGGGTTAGCGTTACCGGTCCCTTTTCCTGGAACCTCTTATATGTATTACATTTATGACTGCATGCCGACAAAAAGCATGTTACCTGTGCAAAGAAAACAGACATTTCCCGCATTTAAAAGACAGTTTTCCCTTTGAAACTTTAAAATCGATTTTCTCAAAAACTATAAGCTCTTTTTGCTAAAAAATTTTTTCCTCTTGTACCCACTCCCAAGGTGCACATACCCTGTAAATTTGGGGTATGTAGCATATAAGGAGGCTTTACAAAGCACGAAAGTTCGGGTCCCCATTGACTTCCATTATGTTCGGAGTTCGGCCATGTTCGGCCCGAACCCGAACATCTAGATGTTCGCCCAACACTACACGTGACCCTTTCGGCCAATCACAGCGCTAGCCGAACGTTCGGGTAACGTTCGGCCATGCGCTCTTAGTTCGGCCATATGGCCGAACCCGAACATCACCCGAACAGGGTGATGTTCTGCAGAACCCGAACAGTGGCGAACACTGTTCGCCCAACACTACTTGCTAGGCCAGCAACACTGGAGCATGTCTCTCAGTGAGCAGCCAGTCATACAAGCAAGGCAGTGGCGTCCCTACCATAGGGCGGCAGGGGGCGCCCCGCACCGGGTGTCGGGCGCCCCAGGGGGTGTCATCAAGGCCTCCCACAGAGGCCTGCGCAGGACAGGAGGGGAAGCAGCACGGAAAGGAGGGGTGGCGGGGAAAGCGGCGGGGAGGGCGGCCGGACCCCCCACCTCCCTCACCTGGGTCCCCTCCTTCTGGCGCTTCCCCCTCCTAATTAGTAGCAGCGGGCACGGGCAGCAGCGGGCAAGAGGACTTACTCACCTCCTTCCTGCGTTCCAGGCGATGGCAAATAGCGTCATCGTCACGTGACGCTGGTCTCCTCCTTCTCCACCGCTCACTGTGCTTCCTGATTGGCGGAAGCACAGTGAGTGACAGAGAAGTCGGAGACCAGCGTCGCGTGAGGATGACGCTATGCGCCGCCGGCCGCCGCTATCGCCAGGAGCAGGTGAGTGAGTCTTCTTCGCCGCTCCTGCCCGCTGCTGCTAATTAGGAGGGGGAAGCGCCAGAAGGAGGGGGACCCAGGTGAGGGAGGTGGGGGGTCGTGCCCCCCTCCCCGCCACCCCTCCTTCCAGGCTTTCCTCACACTGGGGGCAACTAAACTAGCTATACTGGGGGCAACTATACTAGCTATACTGGGGGCAATTATACTAGCTGTTCTGGGGGCAATTATACTAGCTATTCTGGGGGCAACTGTACTGGCTATACTGGGGCAACTAAACTAGCTATACTGGGGGCAACTAAACTAGCTATACTGGGGGCAGCTATACTAGCTATACTGGGGGCAGCTATACTGGGGGCAGCTATACTAGCTATACTGGGGGCAGCTATACTGGGGGCAGCTATACTAGCTATACTGGGGGCAGCTATACTAGCTATACTGGGGGGCAGCTATACTGGGGGCAGCAGCTATACTAGATATACTGGGGGCAGCTATACTGGAGGCAGCTATACTAGCTATACTGGGGGCAACTAAACTAGCTATACTGGGGGCAGCTATACTAGCTATACTGGGGGCAGCTATACTGGGGGCAGCTATACTAGCTATACTGGGGGCAGCTATACTAGCTATACTGGGGGCAGCTATACTAGCTATACTGGGGGGCAGCTATACTGGGGGCAGCTATACTAGCTATACTGGGGGCAGCTATACTAGCTATACTGGGGGCAGCTATACTGGGGGCAGCTATACTAGCTATTCTGGGGGCAGCTATACTGGGGGCAGCTATACTAGCTATACTGGGGGCAGCTATACTAGCTATACTGGGGGGCAGCTATACTGGGGGCAGCTATACTAGCTATACTGGGGGCAGCTATACTGGGGGCAACTAAACTAGCTATACTGGGGGCAGCTATACTAGCTATACTGGGGGCAGCTATACTATGGGCAGCTATACTAGCTATACTGGGGGCAGCTATACTAGCTATACTGGGGGCAATTATACTAGCTATTCTGGGGGCAACTGTACTGGCTATACTGGGGGCAACTAAACTAGCTATACTGGGGGCAGCTATACTAGCTATACTGGGGGCAGCTATACTGGGGGCAGCTATACTAGCTATACTGGGGGCAGCTATACTGGGGGCAGCTATACTAGCTATACTGGGGGCAGCTATACTAGCTATACTGGGGGGCAGCTATACTAGCTATACTGGGGGCAGCTATACTGGGGGCAACTAAACTAGCTATACTGGGGGCAGCTATACTAGCTATACTGGGGGCAGCTATACTGGGGGCAGCTATACTGGGGGCAGCTATACTAGCTATACTGGGGGGCAGCTATACTGGGGGCAGCTATACTAGCTATACTGGGGGCAATTATACTAGCTATTCTGGGGGCAACTGTACTGGCTATACTGGGGGCAACTAAACTAGCTATACTGGGGGCAGCTATACTAGCTATACTGGGGGCAGCTATACTGGGGGCAGCTATACTGGGGGCAGCTATACTAGCTATACTGGGGGCAGCTATACTGGGGGCAGCTATACTAGCTATACTGGGGGCAGCTATACTAGCTATACTGGGGGGCAGCTATACTGGGGGCAGCTATACTAGCTATACTGGGGGCAACTAAACTAGCTATACTGGGGGCAGCTATACTGGGGGCAGCTATACTGGGGGCAGCTATACTAGCTATACTAGGGGCAGCTATACTGGGGGCAGCTATACTAGCTATACTGGGGGCAGCTATACTAGCTATACTGGGGGGCAGCTATACTGGGGGCAGCTATACTAGCTATACTGGGGGCAGCTATACTGGGGGCAACTAAACTAGCTATACTGGGGGCAGCTATACTAGCTATACTGGGGGCAGCTATACTGGGGGCAGCTATACTAGCTATACTGGGGGCAGCTATACTAGCTATACTGGGGGCAGCTAAACTAGCTATACTGGGGGCAGCTATACTGGGGGCAGCTATACTAGCTATACTGGGGGCAGCTATACTAGCTATACTGGGGGCAGCTATACTGGGGGCAGCTAAACTAGCTATACTGGGGGCAGCTATACTGGGGGCAGCTATACTAGCTATACTGGGGGCAGCTATACTAGCTATACTGGGGGCAGCTATACTAGCTATACTGGGGGCAGCTATACTAGCTATACTGGGGGCAGCTATACTAGCTATACTGGGGGCAGCTATACTAGCTATACTGGGGGCAGCTATACTAGCTATACTGGGGGCAGCTATACTAGCTATACTGGGGGCAGCTATACTAGCTATACTGGGGGCAGCTATACTAGCTATACTGGGGGCAGCTGTACTAGCTATACTGGGGGCAACTATACTAGCTATACTGGGGGCAGCTATACTAGCTATACTGGGGGCAGCTATACTAGCTATACTGGGGGCAGCTATACTGGGGGCAGCTATACTAGCTATATTGGGGGCAGCTATACTAGCTATACTGGGGGCAGCTATACTAGCTATACTGGGGGCAGCTATACTGGGGGCGGCTATACTAGCTATACTGGGGGCAACTAAACTAGCTATACTGGGGGCAGCTATACTAGCTATACTGGTGGCAGCTATACTAGCTATACTGGGGGCAACTAAACTAGCTATACTGGGGGCAGCTATACTGGGGGCAGCTATACTAGCTATACTGGGGGCAGCTAAACTAGCTATACTGGGGGCAACTAAACTAGCTATACTTGGGGCAGCTATACAAGCTATACTGGGGGCAACTAAACTAGCTATACTTGGGGCAGCTATACTAGCTATACTGGGGGCAACTAAACTAGCTATACTGGGGGCAGCTATACTGGGGGCAACTATACTAGCTATACTGGGGGCAGCTATACTAGCTATACTGGGGGCAGCTATACTAGCTACACTGGGGGCAAATATACTAGCTACACTGGGGGCAAATATACTAGCTACACTGGGGGCAAATATACTACCTATACTGGGGGCAACTAAACTAGCTATACTGGGGGCAACTAAACTAGCTATACTGGGGGCAACTATACTAGCTCCACTGGGGGCATCTATACTGGGGGCAAGTATACTAGCTAATACTTTAAAATACAGTTAGCTCCGCCCTCATATGGTCATGACCACGCCCATTGTTTTCCTGCGAAGCACGCCGCAGGTTGTGGCCACGCCCATTTTTAGGGGGGGGTGTGTCTTTTAATACCCAGCACTGGGTGCCAAATGCCCTAGGTACGCCACTGAAGCAAGGATGAGATTTCTCATCATGGCACCCCTCCTTATATACACGGGGGGCTGGCCAGGGTTCCCTTCTGTGAATGGGTGCTAGGGCTTAGGCTGGGAGCCCTCTGATGGGCTCAATGACGTCAGGAGGGGCTGGCCAGGGTTCCCCTCTGTGATTGGTTGCTTGGGGTTAGGCTGGAAGCCCTCTGATTGGCTCAATGACTTCATGGACATCATCTCCATGGTTACAGTATCCGGATTCAGATATCCGACCACAATCCGGATTGCTGATAAATATCCGCGTAGCGCTATTCGGATTTCCACAGATATCCAGAATCCGAATCCGGGTTCGGATAGTGGAAAAAGTTTGGATTATCTGGGTAGTTCGGATATCCCAATATTGGATGAGCACCACTGTTGGCAGATGTCATTCAGGCAACTGGGCACAGTGATTGGGTTTGGGAACACTTGTTCCCATTCTCCAATCATCGGGCAGCGCGCGCGATGATTGGAGAATGAACTATCCATTTAGTTTGGTAGCAAAGTACCTCCAGGCATGCAGCTACCGCTGAGCTTTGTTATTCAGAAATTCAAGTTCTGCAGACTGGGTTAAGGTAGCCATACATCAGGCAACTTGGCGGCCGATCGACCATCCAGTTCAATTATTATAATAGAATCGGATGAAAATCGGTGCACAAATTGGTTGCATATGCTGCAAGATGTATCGGAGTGCGATTTCGGTACGAGCGACGAATCCCACGCGCTGTCCCTCCTAATGTTAGTTGTCCCTCCGGTTCCCAGTGCAAGTTATACATTACCTATCCGGGGCCTCCGCTTGTCCTCTGCTGCCTCCGGGTTTTCCTTCGTTTTCCATACATGCGCGCCCCACATGGTTGCCTAGTAAGGGTGCGCGAGTGTGACGTCAGACGTCACACACAGCAACGTTACTAGGCAACCAAGTGGCTCGCGTGTATATAAAACGGAGGAATCCCAGAGACAGCGGAGGACAAGTGGAGGGCACACGCAGGTAATGTATAACTTGCACTGGGCATCGGGAGGAATACTTAACATTAGGGGGACAGCGGCGGATGTGGCGTCACAAGACCAATTCCAGATCAATTTCAGCATTAAATTGATCAGGAATCGGCCTGCGGTGTGTGGGCAGCTGACAATTCTCTCTCTAATCAGATTTGATTAGAGAGAGATTTGTCTCTTGGTCGAATCTTCCCATCATCGCTAGATGTATGACTACCTTAAGATCCACATGCAGTATTAAACATTCCTTTGTTAAAACAAAATTGAAATCACAAATGCTGCATAGGCAGGCTGCATACACACATCCAATTTTGATTGGCCAGTTTTACCACCTCCATGTAGTAGTAGGGCCAAAGGGTTTTGAATACCATGAAAAGATTGTGTAAGTAAGTTCTCATACTACATGGTAGTGGTAAAATTATCCAGTGACTGGCCAATCAGAATTGGATGTGTGTACCAGAGTTTAGAATTCTTCATAAATTCTTCATAATAAAGGAATGATATAAAAACATTTGTCTTTAACCACTTGCCGACCGCGCACTCATAACGCGCGTCGGCAAAGTGGCAGCTGCAGGACCAGCGACGCAGTACTGCGTCGCCAGTTGCAGGCTGATTAATCAGGAAGCAGCCGCTCGCGCGAGCGGCTGCTTCCTGTCAATTCATGGCGGGGGGCTCCGTGAATAGCCTGTGGGCCGCCGATGGCGGCTCGCAGGCTAAATGTAAACACAAGCGGAAATAATCCGCTTTGTTTACATTGTCAGATCGGCGATCCCCGGCCAATCAGCGGCCGGGGATCGCCTCCATGTGACAGGGGACAGCCTGTCACTGGCTGCACAGGACGGATAGCGTCCTGTGCAGCCCCGATCTCCGGGGGGGGAGCAGGTAGGAGAGGGAGGGGGAATTTCGCCGCGGAGGGGGGCTTTGAGGTGCCCCCCCCGCCAGCCACACGCAGGCAGGAGAGATCGGACCCCCCCCAGCACATCATCCCCCTAGTGGGGAAAAAAGGGGGGCAATCTGATCTCTCTGCCTGCTACCTGATCTGTGCTGGGGGCTGCAGAGCCCACCCAGCACAGATCACTAAACACAGCGCTGGTCCTTAAGGGGGGGTAAAGGGTGGGTCATCAAGTGGTTAAACAAGAAAAAAACTGTGTAGTTGCACAACCATATCATTAATGCTGTGGAGATGGTATGTTGTTTACTTTTTACACACTTTTATTAGGGAGAGACAGACAAGAAAGAAAAAAAAGGTTCTTCATCAGTCTTGTAAGAATTAGTTTTAGTAACTCAGCACAATGTTAGTGTACGTGTTGTAAGTCCCAGGATGTGACTGTGAATAGAACATTTAAATTAACAATCAAAATATTAATGACAGAAATTTAATGAATAACATCATTTTCATCATTTGTAACATTCATTGCAAATAGCTTAAAACAGGAGAGTATTAAAAGGCTTATATACTGTGCTGTACATTGGAAAACAGCATGACACAAAATAAATGCCTAAGAAAAACAGGCTTATTTTGTTTTTATCCTGCAACGGAGTTAAATGCATATGATTTTTTTTCTCCTTTATTACCACAGCAACAGACTATGAAGCAATAAGTGTATCCAGACAGATGGAGGCTGTACCCATGGAAACTGTGGTGAATACTCCTGCATCAGCACAAGGTCCCATAGCAACAAGATAATATGACTAGGGATCCATAGAAACATAGAACCACTAGCTATCCAATAGCAACCAGGACCATGTCTGGCAATCCTCAGCAACAGTTGCTATAGGAACAAGTGAGAATACAGCATTTATAAGGTAAATGGGCTGATGGGTCTGTGTGAGGAATTACTTTGGGTGTGTAAGCAGATTGTGTCTGGTGCTGACACCAGACAGAACAAAGACAAAGGAGACAGTGAGGCAGTGCACACAAGACTCTGCACATCAAATGACAAACATGCACATCCTTAATTGCTTTCACAGACATGATGCCGGAACCACCCTCATTTTCCTTTCAAATTAAGCTTTATATGCATGGCAATTGTACTTGCGGTTGTGAAACTTGGCTAGTCATAATATTTTAAAAATCTCAAGGACTATATCTGCTATTCTCATATATATATATATAAATATATATATATATATATATATATATATATATATATATATATATATTTCTGAGGGGATTCACCAGATAAGCTGTAGATGCTGAGGGAGCTTGTTGATGTTTACTGCCGTCTTAATGGGTTGGTTGTGAGACCAGTTTGTAGAGAAGTAAAGCAACATTTTCCATCTAAAGATAGGGCCATAGAAAATTTACATTTAAGAACGAGAGATTTTCTGAAATAATCCAATAGAGATCTAATGAGCATTTTTAAAATATTCTCCACATTGTATATCTTCAAGAATTGCTAACATACAGGTTTTAAATAGCAGATCTACAGGTAGTTTCAGAGTTACCCGCCCGCGTCCCTTCTAGAGGTGTACCGAACGGTTCGCCGGCGAACGGTTCCAGGCGAACATTGGGAGTTCGCGTTCGCCTGCGCCAGGCGAACTTTTCCGGAAGTTCGATTCGCCCCATAATGCACTATGAGGGTCAACTTTGACCCTCTGCATCACAGTCAGCAGGCACATTGTAGCCATTCAGGCTACAGTAAGCCCTGGAGCCCCACCCCCCCTTATATAAGGCAGCCTCCGGCGGCCATTACAGTCACTCGTGTGCCTGCTAGAGAGAGGAAAGGGACAGCTGCTGCAGACTTTTTCTCTTAGGGACAGATTAGTTAGGTTCTAGGCTGCTTTGCTTGTTCCTGACTGATTAATATTGCTTTTAAAGCACCCAGCAACAGCTCTTTTCAGAGCTCAACCTGTACATTTTTTTTCTGACACTTTTGTTGCATGCACAGCCTTGCTAATTGATAGTGTGTGTGCCACTGCCAGCACCCCAGCACATTCAGTGACTGACTGCCTGTGTGTGTGACAGGGAGCTGCACATTGTACTACCCAGTACTGCATATACCCCAGTACCTGTTGTGTTTACTTAACCCACCTCATCACTGCATATACCTAGCTTTGTGTTGAGTGAACCCAGCTCACTGCATCTAACTACCCAGTACCTGTTGTGTTTACTTAACCCACCTCATCACTGCATATACCTAGCGTTGTGTTGAGTGAACCCAGCTCACTGCATCTAAGTCTAACTACCTGTTGTGTTGAGTGAGAACCCACCTCACTGCATCTTAAGTACCTTTACTGTATACTGTTCAGTGAACCCAGCTCACTGCATCTAACTACCCAGTACCTGTTGTGTTTACTTAACCCACATCATCACTGCATATACCTAGCGTTGTGTTGAGTGAACCCAGCTCACTGCATCTAACTACCTGTTGTGTTGAGTGTGAACCCGCCTGGCCACCTCACTGCATCTAACTACCTGTTGTGTTGAGTGAGAACCCACCTCACTGCATCTTAAGTACCTTTACTGTTGAGTGAACCCAGCTCACTGCATCTAACTACCCAGTACCTGTTGTGTTTACTTAACCCACCTCATCACTGCATATACCTAGCCTTGTGTTGAGTGAACCCAGCTCACTGCATCTAATTACCTGTTGTGTTGAGTGTGAACCCACCTGGCCACCTCACTGCATCTAACTACCTGTTGTGTTGAGTGAGAACCCACCTCACTGCATCTTAAGTACCTTTACTGTTGAGTGAACCCAGCTCACTGCATCTAACTACCTGTTGTGTTGAGTGTGAACCCACCTGGCCACCTCACTGCATCTAACTACCTGTTGTGTTGAGTGAGAACCCACCTCACTGCATCTTAAGTACCTTTACTGTTGAGTGAACCCAGCTCACTGCATCTAACTACCCAGTACCTGTTGTGTTTACTTAACCCACCTCATCACTGCATATACCTAGCCTTGTGTTGAGTGAACCCAGCTCACTGCATCTAACTACCTGTTGTGTTGAGTGTGAATGCACCTGGCCACCTCACTGCATCTAACTACCTGTTGTGTTGAGTGAGAACCCACCTCACTGCATCTTAAGTACCTTTACTGTTGAGTGAACCCAGCTCACTGCATCTAATTACCTGTTGTGTTGAGTGTGAACCCACCTGGCCACCTCACTGCATCTAACTACCTGTTGTGTTGAGTGAGAACCCACCTCACTGCATCTTAAGTACCTTTACTGTTGAGTGAACCCAGCTCACTGCATCTAAGTACCCAGTACCTGTTGTGTTTACTTAACCCACCTCATCACTGCATATACCTAGCCTTGTGTTGAGTGAACCCAGCTCACTGCATCTAACTACCTGTTGTGTTGAGTGTGAACCCACCTGGCCACCTCGCTGCATCTAACTACCTGTTGTGTTGAGTGAGAACCCACCTCACTGCATCTTAAGTACCTTTACTGTTGAGTGAACCCAGCTCACTCATCTAATTACCTGTTGTGTTGAGTGTGAACCCACCTGGCCACCTCACTGCATCTAACTACCTGTTGTGTTGAGTGAGAACCCACCTCACTGCATCTTAAGTACCTTTACTGTTGAGTGAACCCAGCTCACTGCATCTAACTACCTGTTGTGTTGAGTGTGAACCCACCTGGCCACCTCACTGCATCTAACTACCTGTTGTGTTGAGTGAGAACCCACCTCACTGCATCTTAAGTACCTTTACTGTTGAGTGAACCCAGCTCACTGCATCTAACTACCCAGTACCTGTTGTGTTTACTTAACCCACCTCATCACTGCATATACCTAGCCTTGTGTTGAGTGAACCCAGCTCACTGCATCTAATTACCTGTTGTGTTGAGTGTGAACCCACCTGGCCACCTCACTGCATCTAACTACCTGTTGTGTTGAGTGAGAACCCACCTCACTGCATCTTAAGTACCTTTACTGTTGAGTGAACCCAGCTCACTGCATCTAATTACCTGTTGTGTTGAGTGTGAACCCACCTGGCCACCTCACTGCATCTAACTACCTGTTGTGTTGAGTGAGAACCCACCTCACTGCATCTTAAGTACCTTTACTGTTGAGTGAACCCAGCTCACTGCATCTAACTACCTGTTGTGTTGAGTGTGAACCCACCTGGCCACCTCACTGCATCTAACTACCTGTTGTGTTGAGTGAGAACCCACCTCACTGCATCTTAAAGAGAACCAGAGATGAAGCACCCTCATGTATTTTATTACATTTATCAGTGGGAACATGACAGTAAACACCTACCCTGCTTTTAGTTTCATTGTTATCTGCTTAATTAGTCTATTAGCAGCTGTGATAAGAATCCACCGACTATTCAGTCGAGGTTTGACCTGGAATCATTATAGCTGAGTCACTCTTCTGTGAAGTGTTTTCAAGCCCAAGCCTTCCCCTCTCCTGGCTTAGATTTCCTGCTTTGCATACTGAGAGCTGTGATGACTGGGAGGGGCTGCTCTGCTGAGAGAGAAGCTCTGTGGCTGCAATATGATCCCTGTGTGCTCTGTGTGCACTAGATACTGATAATAACGGCAGTTTCATTCCTATGAGAGACACTTCCTACAGGCAGTACATCATACCAAAATGAAAGCACACAGCAGCCTTTCTCATATAGCCTAGATAGCAGCCTAGTCTCATATAGCCTAGACAGCACATTCAGAACAACTCATATAACCCGGAAGGAGAAGGGATATGAGCTGGCGGCCATATTTGATTTTTCCTGGAGCAATAATGGATAAAAAACACTAAAAAAGGCACACCTAAGCGGCAAAATTATCAGGTAGAGCATTTATTCTTTACAAGCTATCAACTGATATGTTTATTTTGTGTGAAACGTTCATCTCTGGTTCCCTTTAAAGAGGAACTTCAGCCTAAACAAACATACTGTCATTAAGTTACATTATTTATGTTAATTAAAATAGATAGGTAATATAATCTCTTGCCCACCTTGTTTTAAAAGAACAGGCAAATGTTTGTGATTTCATAAGGGCAGCCATCTTTTTGATTGAAAGAAGGTGACAGGGAACATGAGACACAGTTCCAACTGTCCTGTGTGCTGATCACCCCTCCCAGTTGCTAGACAACGTGAATAACAATATAGGAAATACCATCATGCTTTGCCCAGCATCAGGGGAAAAAAGCCCGGGCAGTTTTCTTTGATGGGGTGGAGCTTAGCTAAAAATGCAGCTAAAAAGAACTTTGTTTTTCTTATAGAAGTCTCTTCTATAAGAAAAACAAAGTCCTGATGCTGTGAAACTGTTAAAGAAACAAGAAGCCTATTCAGTGCTGCTGAGTAGATTTTTAGTCTTGAGGTTCACTTTAAGTTCAATAACGTATAGGGTATTTGGTTGGATGCTTTTGAGACAATTATTCCCAATCTTGACTTAGGCCTGGAACCCACTAGCAGTACGTTACTAAGCCATTTCTTAGTGCTTGTGATTTGAAAAGCTCTTGCTAATGTAATGCTCTGGGTGTGATCCCATTTGAGCGATGTGATTTTATAAAAATCACCCATAGCATTGCATTAGCAAGAGCAGGTTTGAGCCCTTAAACAGATCTGTAATAAACCTGCAACAATTGTTGAGGCCCTGTTCACAGTGGTAAGCTGCGTTGCAGAATAATTTTGCATGATAACTCACTGCCCATACAATTGTATGGCGTACGAGAGGAATCGGCGCGGGAGACTTGGGCGCAGGATATAGCCGGTATATAGCTGATCCTGCTGCTGCACAAGTTCCGGCCGTGTTAAATACTATTCCCCCTCCATGCCGCCATGGATGGTGGGGAATGAAATAATTAATCTTCCAGCAATTGCTGGAAGCCGAATTATTATGTTTTAAAAGTAACTTCAGCTCCATCTTCTGACGGCGCCGAAGTTACTCCCTGTGCGCCCAAGTCTCCTGCGCTGGATTCACTGTGTTCGATTGTATGAGCCTGTTCACACTAACAAATCGTGTTATTCTAACTCACTGCATGCAGGCTTTGCATTCAAGTCTAAGGCCAGTCTCCCTTGCAGTTCATAGTCATCATAATGCATGAGTTATGCAACTGACCACTGTGAACCTAGCCCGACCCTCAGACATATACTATCTGCTTGGATTAATGTCATGAATTTACAGTGTCCTCTCTTTGATGATACATCATATTCTGTTCTCTGTACATACCTTTATGAATTGTATGTGCTAATGTTACACAGTATATCTGCTCATTACTGAATTGTGTGATTTGTGTTTTTTTTTCCTCCCTCTCTTTTTTGGTCCCTCTCATGGTAACACTCATAGGGCTGGTGCACACCAAAAACCGCAAGCAGATCCGCAAAACGCTAGCAGATTTGGAAACGCTTTTTCTTCTTTTTCTGTAGCGTTTCAGCTAGCAATTTGCGGTTTTGTGAAGCGGTTTTGGTGTAGTAGATTTCATGTATTGTTACAGTAAGCTGTTACTGAACAGCTACTGTAACAAAAAACGCCTGGCAAACCGCTCTGAAGTGCCGTTTTTCAGAGCGGTTTGCGTTTTTCCCATACTTAACATTGAGGCAGAAACGCCTCCGCAATCCAAAATCTGCAGCAGCCCGGGAGTATGCGTTTCTGCAAAACGCCTCCCGCTCTGGTGTGCACCAGCCCATTGAAATACATTACCCTAGCAGATCCGCACCCACAAGCGGATCGCAAACTGCAGCCGAACCGCTCTGGTGTGCACTAGGCCTCTGTGCTCCCTTGAAAATCTAAAGCTGTAGCTGCCACTAATTGCCGGCCTCCCCTCTAATGACACAGCTGTATGGACTTCCCTTGACCAACATCTATTGTTACTGCAGGAGGTTCCTTTGAAGTTCCTCTAACAGGATGCTGCCTGCTTGTCCTCCTCTCTCCCATGTACATAGCATAGAGAACACTAAGCTCAGCCAAGATGTGTGCTTGTACACAGCTCATTGCTAAAATACCACCTGACCAGGGTGAGTTCACACTATGAGCCTGATCTAATTCCCTTTTTCTCCTAGCTGATATTTTCACGTTATAAATAAAATGAATTTTAAGCAAGCAAGAAAATATGTAGAATCATTTTGGCTGTACTTTTTCACCTACTTTTTGGTAGTTTTTCAGTTGCAAAGTGGTGAATAGTTATTTTAAACAGAAGATTAAAAACGATCTCATAGGATTTTTTTTTTGTTCAATGGGACTTGGGAGTTTACCTAGAGATATTACAGCACTTTATAATGTGGGGTTAATCAGTCATTTAGGCACAGTGTGCTAGAAAACCACTTACATTAAAACAAAACAAAGTACACTTGTACTTTCAGCGCACCAACCAACTGAATGACCAACTCATTTACATACTGTGCACGCAAGCAAAATAAAAGAGTGCTTGACATGGCCGCATTCAAAACAAGTACACACGTGGCCAGCTGCACGATATCAGCTCAACAGTTGTATGAGTTGATCTGCCGGATTGATCGGGGAAACGATTTGTTATCAGTCGCTCATCTAGTTGTCTGCTGATTGTTGTCCAACAAACCAGTATCAGACGACAGTCAGGCGGTTTGGTTGAGCGTGTGTACAAGCTTTAAAACGCCCAATATCAATTAGGTGCTGATTGTTTCAAAGCACTTGCCATGCTACTCTCCATGCAGTGGTATTGCATTCTAAACTGTTTGCATTAGTGGGATTTTATATGTTATTCCCAAAGCTGCCAAAAGGTTTCAGTACAAATCTGTACTTACATAAGTATTCAAGAGGTCACAGTGATCGAATCTGCTGTATATTGATGGGTAATCTGTGTAGTGTATGGGTACCTTTACAGATTGCCCAGCCAGCTCATGATAAACTGGTATTCAAGGCAAATGTTTGTCCTTGCAGGTAGGAGACCTAAAGCGAACCCCATCCTTCCCCAAGCAGTTAGCTAACGTACTTCTGGTATACCCATTGATGTATCTTCTGATCAGAGGAGGACATAGGCCCGTGCAGGGGCCAAATGTTCTCTAGGGCCCATGCAATTGCCCCAGTTATGGCCTGATTATTCTCTAGGCTTCCCTCCATGTATTTCTCTCTTAAACTTAAGAGAAACAGTGATAATAACTTGTGCCCCAGTCACGTACAAATATAAAATGTGTGCTACATTAATACAGTGCCTACAGAATGTGACCTAGGTTCATGTACTTTTATCTGCATTGTTTAGATCATCCAACCATGATCTGTTATGACCACACCCACTCACATGGGGCCCACTTAATTTATTCTGCACAGGGGCCCAATGTTGGCTTTTTGATCTAAAGGTTTTATGTTGGCTTGTAGAACCCTGAGGGCTCAAATCCACAAGAAGCCTTTTCTAAGCGCTAGTGATTTGAAAAAGCTCTTGCAAATGCAATGCTATGTTTTTTTTTTTTTTTTATAAAATCACATCGCTCAAGTGGGATCACACCCATAGCATTACATTAACAAGAGCTTTTTTTCAAATCACAAAATGCTCAGAAAAACGCTCCTAGTGGGTTCCAGGCCTAAAGTGTAACTTAATTTAGGAATTTTTGCAAGCTCCGCTCAGCACAGAAAGCAGATCCTGTTAAAAATAGGATACGATTCCACTTCCACGTAGCAGCAAATGAAACGAAGTTCGAACTTGTCACATTTTTCTGGGAATGGGCAGTTTAAACATGCGCAATGAAAGCCTATGACAGCGGACAGTGTCCATTCTCACAAGCTGGTCACCACATCTGCTTTGATTTCCGTGGTCATGCAAATACTTGCATGTCCCCCAGTTCCGCCTTCTACTGACTACTCCTCTTGGTCCCTGGAAACAGAATGGTGCCAGGCAGAAGCATGGGGATTTCCCTTGGGTTGCAAAAGACCAATAGGAGTCCTCAGCAGCAGGGAGGATTCTTATTGGTTCATGATGCACCAATGGTAATTCTCCCTGTTGCTAGGGAGAATTGGTCTATTGTAATCCTAAGGAGAGCCCCATGCTCCTGCTGGCCTCTAGTCTGTTTATTGGCTTTGGGAGGGACTGAGAGGAAGATTCAGCAGTGTCAGAACCATGGGATAGGTGAGTTTCAACAATCGAAGAAGCGATGGAGCGAATCGCTTATCGTCCAGTTTTGCATCCACTGTAAGTGGGAACTGAGCCTAATAGAGATTTTATTTAGGTATGTAGCACATGGTAGAGATTAAATCAAGTGAACAAAAGTTTAGTTTAGGTTTGAAGTTCCTCTAGCTGCCACAATTTTCCATCTGCCTCGGCTTACTGTGAAAAATTGCCACCCTGCCCATCTCTCTTTCTTGTCAGGGGGTCAATCTAGGGGTGGTTCCTCTGTTCCTGGAGCCTCTTCATTCATCATGCACATGAGAACGTCACACTGCAAAGCAACGAGGACTATTGTGGTACATCTGCAACAATAGCAAAATGGAAGATGGGACAGAAAGCCTCAAATGAAAGACTATTTGAAAAAGTAATCAAGATTTTTGGAAATACAGTTAAGACTTCCTTTATAGTAAACTCCAAGGGGCCAGGAAAAGTAGTTTACTTTAACAGAAGTTTACTATATGACAATTGGTCATAGATTGTATATTTAAAAATATGCATTTGCTGGGACCTGAGGACTGAGTTTACCATATCCAGAGGTTTACTAGATCAGAGTTTACTATAACAAGATTCTACTGTAACATCATCTCCTCCCATTAGCCACTTGTTGCCATATACCATAACCAGAAAATCTTTCAGGCCATTTGTGGAGAAAATGGTATCGAACCCTTGTCAACTTGAACAAATCAGCACTAACAATGCTGCTTTTAGGGTTCAAAGTCAATAAGCAGGGTGTTTATAGGTAAAAAACAAACAAACACAAACTCACTTGTTGCCACTTCCATCTCTTCCCTGTAAAATGTTGCAGAGGCTGGGATGGAATTGCAGACAGCATAACGTGCACACTCAGGGCTCGTTCCCACTATCGCGAATCTGCATGCGTCCAACGCATGCAGATCCGCACATGTAATGCAAGTGGATGGGCCTGTTTCCACTGTAGCGTTGTTGAGGTGCGTTTTTTTCAGCGTGAAAAAAACGCACAAAAGAGCCAACGATTTCGCCTGCGTCGGGAATCCGTGCGAATCGCCGCTAATGTATTTAATAGTAAAAACGCATGCGTTTGTTACATGCGTTTTTACCCGCGATTTCGCGTGCGATTTCGCACCTTTTTCAATCTTATTTAGCCCTGGCAGTGTCATGGTTAATTTCGCATGGCACCCTGCCATGCGAAATCGCATGCGAAATCGCGGGTAAAAACGCATGCGGAAACGCATCCGCATGCGTTTTTACAAGCGTCGGAATGCGGCCGAAATCGCGTCGCAACAGTGGGAACGAGCCCTGAGGCAGAAGCAGAGGGAGGAGTGGATCATGAAGGGCTCTTGCAGATACGGAGACAGAGGTATACAGTGGGGGAGGACAAGACTGTAGCCCTAAGAAGGCAATATTAGTCTAAAAAAAAAAAACAACAATCTAATTTTTGATTGTATTAAGCCCCATCTACACGATGGGACATTGCAGCGATCCGGCGGCTCGATTAGCCGCCGGATCACCTCTTCCTCGTGCCCGCCGCATCCCCGCTCGCCGCGCGTGCGCCAGCATCAATACCCGCTCGATTCCCGCTCGTCCCCACGCCGCGCCGTTAATCTTCCGCTCGATTCCCTTCCATTGTCCCCTAGCGGGGAGCGAGCAGGGAATCGGCAGAAGCAAGATCCGTCCTGTCGGATCTTATCAATCGAGCCGCATCAGCGGCTCGATTGATAAGGAGCATCGCGGCCGCATCTACACGTGTAGATGCGGCTTAAGGGCCCCAGAGAGACTAGCAACTTTGCAGGGGAATACTGGCCCCATGGGACAGGGAAACATTTCCTACCTTTTCTCATTTTTTTGCTTTTAATAGGATCTGTTTGGGGTCTACCTGCATATGCCAATAGGGTCACACTGTCACTAATCCAGCTTTTACTCCTGTGTGGCTTCTACTCTATTAACGAGTACCTCTAGTAAACTTAGGTAACTGTTAAAGGGGAACTGAAGTAAGAGGTATACGGAGGCTGCCATATTTATTTCCTTTTAATCAATACCAGTTGCCTGGCAGCCCTGCTGGTCTATTTCTCTGCAGTAGTATCTGAATAACACCAGAAACAAGCATGCAGCTAGTCTTGTCAGATCTGACTTTAAAGTCATAAACTCCTGATCTGCTGCATGCTTGTTCAGGGGCTATGGCTAATAGTATTAGGAGCAGAGGATCAGCAGCGCTGCCAGGCAACTGGTATTGCTTAAAAGGAAATAAACATGGCAGCCTCCATATACCTCTCTCTTCAGTTGTCCTTTAATGTACTCTTTATTGTCCACTAACAGGGGATCAGCAATCAGATGGGTGAATAACTCACCCGTTGCTATGAAATGGTCATTAATCAAACCCCACCCCACTGAAAAACACCAGTGCATAGCTCCCAACTTTTTGAGATGAGAAAGAGGGACACTTAAGCCACACCCCTGATCACGCCCCCAGCACACCCCTAGTCATGAATACCATAAAGCTTTCATAAGAAAAATATATGTTGTTTTATAACTCAAATGACACTGGTCCTTTCTATCCTGGTTCATTTTCCTTCATACTAACATTGAACATTTTCAGTAGAGAAATGCATATATTTACATAGAAAGTGGGACAAAGTCCTGAAAGAGGGACACGAGGAGTAAAGAGGGACAGAGTTCCCAAAGAGGGACAGTTGGGAGCTATGCCAGTGTTGCATTTTTTTATCCAAAGCTTGCCGAGAAGTTTGGAGTTCTGATATGTAGTACATTTCAAACAGAGGTGTTCATATATGAAATTGCTGCAAAACTTCATTCACTATCTTGGACAGAAAACCAGGTGGGGTGCTTTACATGCAACTTGCAATTTACTTGTGCAGAGTTCAGACTTCGATCTTTGAAAAAAATAAAAATAAATGCTGTAGTCTGTAGATTATTGTTTCCTCACAGAAAACCTACTTTGTTGTTTGTACCATTACCATACTCTAATTTCAGTGTAAACGCCCTACCCCATACAGCAGTGTTATTCAGATTACAAGCTCACACCTTTCAGGCTCATTTAAACTGGTTTATTTAGCAAATCAAACAGGCTAAAGTCCTGCTATGGAGATTCATTAGCATAACTGATTTGATAGCTCCAGGAAACACTACTTCCAAGGAATAAATGCACAATGAAGACAGCTTTTTAGCTAGGCTCTTGCAGGATGGGCATGATTGGAGGACACACATGATCTTGCAACCTGGCCTCTACACCATTCAATTCCAGGCGCGATCGATAAAATTCGATTAGATTGATTAAATGTGACATGTCCGATTGGGATTTGATTGATCATGTGATCGATTTTGGCTAGTTTTCAATGCAAATCTATTACACGGTCGATCAAATCCTGATCAGACATGTCGGATTTAATCGATCGAATCAAATCGAATTTGATCGATTGCGCCTGGAATTGAATGGTGTAGAGGGGGCTTTAGGCCTTGTTCACATCTAAAATCAAAATCGCAAACGCAAGCATTTAGCGATTTTGTGCGCAATTTTTTTTTAACGCCTTCCGTGCCGGGAGCTGCCTGCGAGCTGCGTTTTTTTTTTTAACCCCTTTTCAAAAGCACTTTTGACCCGGAAAAGAATAAATAAAACGTATTTATTCTTAAAATCTCAAACACAATCACTGCACAATGCGATTTTGTGAGCATTTAGCAGTCTTCCTATACCTTCCATTAGACCAAAATTGCCCCAAAAATGGTACAGGCACCACTTTGCGGAGCGCAAAGAGGATGAAACACACTCATATGAACCTTCTCATAGAGATCCATTGCACAAGCGTTTTGTGGGCAATTTTGAAAATCGCCTGTGCTTGAAAAAATTCAGAAAACGCCCTAGATGTGAACAAGCCCTTAGGCAGGGTCGCCTTGTCACTCCAGGTGAGAAAACCTGTCGTGCTAGCGTTTCACCAGAAAATAATTGTAATGTGGGCAGCGTTTCACAAGAAAATAATCGTAATGCAGCAATGTTTCACCCAAAAATAATAGTAATGTGGCAATGTTTTGCTAGAAAATAATCGTAATATGGGCAGCGTTTCACCAGAAAATAATGCACCTGTAAAAAAAAAAAAAAAGCATTTACTCACCTGCAGAAGACTCCTCTCCCAGTGTGCAGCTCTCCCGACAATCTTTCTGCAGCCAGCCGCTGCGAAAGTCCCGCGCTGACAGGCAGAGAGCAGGGCTACGTGAAGATGGAGCCCAAAGCCCTTTACTGGAGACACAAATATTTCTCCCGCAGCCTGAGGTGAGCTGCGGGCTGCGGCTGATGAATTGGCAAGCGGGTTCACCCCCCCCCCCCCACACACACACACAGCGCCCCAGGAGACCGCCTAGGTACCCTTGCCTTTAGGGTAGGAACACGTTAAGCAGTGCAGGAAAGATAGCGTTTTGCTGCATATGCGTTGCATTTTTTCCCTGCTCATGCATTTTTTGTGCTTTTTAATGCTTTTGCGGCTTGCATATATACATCTCATATGCATTTTGTATGCTTTTTTTTAATGCGTTTTATGCAGATCACTATGAAGTCAACAGAAAGTGGAAATACATCATCAAAAACGCAATACCCCTGCATCACCATTGACTTTCCTTATGTGCGTTCTAGATGCGTTTTGGAAAAATATGCAACAAAACATGCATTTGAAAAAACGCACATTGCAGAATGCAAACAGATGCATTTTTTATGCGGCCTATTGACTTGCATTAGGTGCGTTAACGCTAGTGTTTCTGCCTAGGGTGTTCCCAGCCTCAAAATTGCCTGCTATTGCTAACTCCAGCAATCTCCATTTTTTTCTGCACGGTTAGCTGCACTTTCCAGCTAGGGAGGGAGAGATTTCATAAGCCAAGCCACTTGGAGTGGGAGTGTGACGGGGAGCACGGGCGGACTGCGCCTGCACTGACTGGCTGAAGATAATGCAGCATCTACCGGAGCATCCATGAGGTGGAGAAGGGCAGCGAGGGAGCAATCTGCGCCAAGGGAGCTGGAGGAAGCCCCAGGTATGTAGAAAAATGTTACACCCTTTCATCTCGGTACACTTTAAGCACCTGGCACATATGCACATCCCATCATTAGGCTCCAGACATCAGTCTGAGCTCCAAGATCATCATTTTGACCAAATAAGAGGAGCTGTCAGCCATACCATCTCAGAAAACAAAACACATATATAAGTAGATAAATACTTGCTCTACTTACATAAGATGTATTGCACTGTCCACGTTTTGATTTTAGTGATTTTTCTACTGTAAAAAAACAAACAAGAAAAACCCAAATCCTACTTAGCACTGTGGCTATTTTGAAGCCAATCCTGATGTCATGTCATGGACATGCGAGTGTGCAATTTGAACATTTTATTAAACTTTTGGACGGTTTTACGCTATGGGAGGCCTTGAGCTTTTATTTTGAGGTGAATGATTTACTGTATGAAGAAACTGCAACACTAAGTAAGCTGTGGATTGCTAGAGGCTGGGGATCACCTGAGAGTATCCCACATGCGCATCTGACCCATCTGGCAGAGGGTCGGTGGATAAGTGCCCAGTCTTGAGGTTGTGGTGGAGGTGTGTACAACGAAGCTGATGCAATTGGAGTTGCCCACTTTCAAGCTTGAAGACACATATGGACTTTTATTGTTTACTAGTAAAAAGGCCCGCCCGTTAAATGGGCACTAGGCCACGACCGCTACCCCCCACACCGCGCACACAGACGTGTCCCACTTGCTCATCTCCCACAACTGTCCGAAGTATATGCACACAGGGAGATGTTGCTTGCTTGGCAGTTGGAAAAAGCTGTTATTTCCCACAATGCAATGAGGTTCTCAGACAGCAAACTGTCAAGTCTGGAAGCAGAGACACAGGGAAACATGAGGACACAGGGGTTTTATTATATAGGATACAGGACAGAGTATCATGTGTGTAATTTGCAGACTCTTTCTTAACCGCTTCGGTACCAGCAGCCTCTGCCCCCTTAAGGACCAGAGGCTGCTGGTAAGCTAAAACGCACATACCAACGAATCGCCGCAATATTCCGTCGCTCCCGCCGGTCACACCACCCTGTCCCCGCCGCAGGCTGCTCTCTCTACCATCTCTATGACGGCAGAGCGCTGTGCGCCAGTCAGGAGCCGCTTTCATTGGCTCCTGACCCTGTCACTCAATGGAAGCCAAAATGGAACAGCTTACAGGAATGACAGTGCCAGGCGCCAATGAAAACGACTCCTACCCGGCTCACAGCAGTGCTGCTCGTAATGGAAAAATCTACGCTTACGGATCATTACGCGTAATTTTACGCTATTACGCATTACGCAATTACGGTTACGGCGTAGGAAATTATCTACGGTACATCACTGTAATTACGCGTAAACTTACGCAATTACGCGTAAGGATACCGTAATGAAGGCGCTTACACTACGATGTTACGCGTAGTGCCGTAATGACCATTAATGCGTATTTTTGGACGCATGCGGACGATATGTACGCAATAGCCGTCAATGTGACAGTTATTGCGTACATATCATTCGTATGCGTCAAAACGTACGCTTATACTGAAGGGCGGGAGAAGATACTATTGGCTGCTTAGGATGTTGACTGATTGGCTACTCTTAGAAAATAGGAGATTTTACGTTAGTAATTACGCGTAAAATTACGCGTAAGTGTTCGTAAAATTACGCATGCCTAGCAATTACGGTAGACAGTGTAATTACGATACCACTTACGGTCTTACGCGTAAATAATTACGCGTAAGACCGTAAGTTACGCGTAACGCTTACGCGTAAATTTACATTGAATTACGATGCGTAATTACGCTCATGCGTAATTTTGGCCCAGCACTGGCTCACAGTGCTCTGCCGTCATAGAGGCGGCAGGGCAGCACATTGCGGCGGGAACGGGCGGTTAATGGTATGTAGAGTTTACATCCAGTCAGAACCGCAGCGCCCCCTACCCGACATAGATTTAAACTGCGTCAGTCCGAAAGCAGTTAAACAGTAGCACGTTTTGTTTGGCATTTTTGATACATTTGTTGTCAGCAGCCAGGGTCCATCATGCATACTGGTCATTGCAATATTGTAAACTTCTGCAATGAAGAGCTGTGGCTGTTGCCCACTCAGACTGCACCTTGCTGTGACCACTTTAAGGGAACCTAAACTGAGAAGGATATGGATTTTTCCTTTTAAAATGATACCAGTTGCCTGACTCTCCCGCTGATCCTGTGTCTCTAATACCTTTAGCCACAGCCCCTCAACAAGCATGCAGATCAGGTGCTCTGACTGACTTCAGACTGGATTAGCTGGCATGCTTGATTCAGGTGTGTGATTCAGCCACTGCTACATCCAAAGCGATTAGCAGGACTGACAAGCAACTAGTATTGTTTAAAAGGAAACATCCATATCCCTCTCAGTTAAGGGTCCCTTTAAAGGACACCTGAACTGAGAGTGACATAGAGGCTGCCATATTTGTTTCCATTTAAAACAATACCAATTGCCTGGCATCCTGCTATTCTCTTTAGCTGCAGTAGTGTAAATCACACACACCTGAAACAAGCATGCAACTAATCCAATCAGAAACACCTGATCTGCATGCTCATTTATGGTCAATGGCTAAAGGTATTAGGCAGAAAATCAGCAGGACAGTCAGGCAATCTGTATTGTTTAAGAGGAAATAAATAGGCCAGTCTCCATATTTCTCCCACTTCAGGTGTGCTTTAAAACAAACACCTTTCAGCAGAAGCTGAGGGTGTGCCTAGTGCTAGGAAGAACTCAAATCAATGAGACTGGTCAGCTTTGTGTTGGCCAAGAAATCAACATGTGTAAAGGTCACTGTAGCTGGTTTATAGAGCCATTGTTGACAGCAGTATTGCTCTGTGTGCATTTTTCCTTTCCATTACATTAGCTTCACCTCATTCAGAAAAATGCACTCAGAAAACTGATAGACCAAGTGTTCTCCTTGCCTAGGGTCCTTTCACACTGAATTCATTGCCACGGACAATATCGCATCCCAATGCGACTCAATGATATTTCTATGGTAGGTTCACGCAGTGTGCAGTCCGGCAGGTCCTGATGCAGTAAGGCCTCTTTCAGACCGCCTGTCAGCTGCAACAGCTGGGCACCTGTGAGCACTCAGTACTGGCGCTAGAGATGCAGCCCCATAGAGTCAGATGCTCAGAATCGACATGTCTTGGAGAAGGATTTAGGCCCCGTTCACACTGCACGCATTTCCAGCCGCGTTTTGGAAACGCGTGCAGGTGGCCGACACGCACGACATCAGACATTGCATAGAGTGCAATGTCTGATGTTCACACTGCATGCGTTCCAGACCTGTGCGGTCCGGGAACGCATGCTGCACGCATTTTTTGTAAAAACACATGGCTGTCCCATTCACTTTTCAGTGATGGATCAGCCACGCAACGCACACAAACGCGGATGGCGTGCGTTCGTACGCTTTGCGGTCCGCACGCGTTCCGCACGCATGGCCATCCGCGTTTGTGATGTGAACGGGGCCTTAGGGCTCGTTTCCACCGTAGCGAATCCGCATGCGGCGCCGACATGCGGATTCGCTTGGTACATTGAAGTGGCCGGGGCTGTTTCCATATGTGCGGCGTGCAGGAGCGATTTGGCGGCGGGCCAAATCTGCACGACGGGACCCACAGAATTCGCCTGCGTCGGGAATCCATGCAAATCGCCGCTAATGTATTTAATAGGAAAAACGCATGCGTTTTTTACATGCGTTTTTACTCGCGATTCGCGTGCGATTTCGCACCTGTTTCAATGTTATTTTGCCCTGGCAGAGTCATGGTTAATTTCGCATGGCACCCTGCCATGCGAAATCACGGGTAAAACGCATGCGGAAACGCATCCGCATGCGTTTTTACAAGCGTCGGGATGCCGGCGAAATCGCGTCGCAACAGTGGAAACGGGCCCTGAGGACTACTTGACAACAAATTAAATAATCATATTCAATGCCACTGCAGCTAAAGCAAATAACATTTTCAGATGCATTAAAAAGGGGATGGGGGGGGGGGGTAGCAATATAATGCTAGCATTAAGATGCTAGCATTATATTGCCCCTGTTTACCTCTAGTAAGTCCACATCTTCAATATGGAATGCAGTTCTGGGCACAACATTACAGGAAAGATATTGCAGTTTTAGAGCAGGTGCAGAGATGAGCAACAAAATTCATACAAGGGATGGAAAGACTCACTTACCAAGAAAGGTTAGATAAACTGGGTTGTCTGGAGAAACAGGTGCCTAAAGGCTCATGCACACATCAGACCATAGTCTTTGGAAAATTAAAGATCACAGACCAATCTTACCACCCTTCATGTAGTATGAGAGCCATACCTTTAGTCTTTTCTATGGAGCTGAACTCCCCATCAGAAAAAAAAATCTTTGCAAGAGGCTGCATACACAGATGCTGTACAGACACAAAAGATCAGTATCTGCAAAAGATCTGTTCCTGCCAAAGATCCATTCCCGCAAATTGCATTCTAATGCTTCATACACACTTGAGATAAAAGTCTTTGGAAAAGGCAAGATCAGACCAATTTTACCCCCTTCCATGTAGTATGAGAGCCATACTCTACACAGTCTATTCTATGGAGCTGCACTCCCCCATCAAATAAAATCTTTGCAGGATGCTGCACACAAAGATGCTGGACACACTCAAAAGATTATTATCTGCAAAAGATCTGTTCCTGCAAAAGATTCATTCCTGCAAAATGCATTCATAGTCTATGCTATCTGCAAATCCTCATACACACATTGTTTAACAGACAATCATCTGCAGATCAGATCCACCAGGATGGATTTTCAGATCTGCAGATGATTGCCAGATATGCAGATGAAGTCTGTTAAACAAGGTGTGTATGAGGATCTGCAGATCTCATAGACTATGAATGCATTTTGCAGGAATGGATCTTTTGCAGGAACAGATCTTTTGCAGATAATGATCTTTTGAGTGTACGGGCATCTGTGTGTGCAGCATCTTGCAAAGATTTCTGTCTGATGGGGAGTTCAGCTCCATAGAATAGACTGTTGGTATGGCTCTCATACTACATGGAAGGGGGTAAAATTGGTCTGTGATCTTGCCTTTTCCAAAGACTTTTATCTCAAGTGTGTATGAAGCAATAGTCTATGAGATCTGCAGATCACCTTGTTTAACCTTCCTGGCGGTAAGCCCGAGCTGAGCTCGGGCTATGCCGCCGGAAAGCACCGCTCAGGCCCCGCTGGGCCGATTTGCATAATTTTTTTTTGCTGCACGCAGCTAGCACCGATCGCCGCCGCTACCCGCCGATATCCGTCGCGCCGCAGCCGCCCCCCCCCCCCCCCAGACCCCCGTGCGCTGCCTGGCCAATCAGTGCCAGGCAGCTCTATGGGGTGGATCGGAATCCCCTTTGACGCCATGGCGACGGGGAAGCCCTCCAGGAGATCCCGTTCTTTGAACGGGATCTCCTGATCGCCGGAGGCGATCGGAGGGGCTGGGGGGATGCCGCTGAGCAGCAGATATCATGTAGTGAGACTTTGTCTCGCTACATGAAAAAAACAAACAAAAAAAAAATTTGCTGCCCCCTGGCGGATTTTTTAGCAAACCGCCTGGAGGGTTAACTGACAATCATCTGCAGATCTGAAAGTCCATCCTGGAGACCTGGGTTCAAATCTCAGCTCTGCCTGTTCAGTAAGCCAGCGCCTATTCAGTATGAGACCTTGGGCAAGTCTCCCTAACACTGCTACTGCCAATAGAGCGCGTCCTAGTGACTGCAGCTCTGGCGCTTTGAGTCCGCCAGGTGAAAAGCGCGATATAAATGTTCTGTGTTCTGGATCTGATCTGCAGATAAATGTCTGTTAAACAAGTTGTGTATGAGGATCTGCAAATATCATAGACTACGAATGCATTTTTGCAGGAACGGATCTTTTGCAGATACTGATCTGTTGAATGTGTACAGGCATCTGTGTGTGCAGCATCTTGCAAAGATTTTATCTGATGGGGAGTTCAGCTCCATAGAATAGACTGAAGGTATGGCTCTCATACTACAATGGAAGGTGGTAAAATTGGTCTGTGATCTCTCACTTTCCAAAGACTATGGTCTGATGTGTGTATGAGCCTTTAGAGGAGATCTAATTAACATGCATAAATACTATCAGAGGGCAATATAAAAGCTTGGCAGATTAGCTTTTTGCCCCTAGGCTTTCACAGAGGACATGATTTGCACATGGAGGAAAAACACTTTAGCCATTTATTTTGAAAAGGGTTCTTTACAGTAAGAGTGATCAAAATGTGTAATGCATTGCCACAGGAAGTAGTTGTTGCAAATTCTACATATGCCCTTAAAGGGGGCCTAGAGGTTTTCCTTGCACTGAAAGACATCCATAGCTATACAGCAATTACAAGGCAGTGATTTTGATCTAGGGATTTTATCTGGTTGCCATCTGGATTTGGGAAGGAATTTGTTTTCCCTTTTGGGGCCAATTGGACCATGCATTTGAAAGGGGGTTTTCGCCTTCCATCTGGATAAACACAGATATGCGAGGGTGCAGGCTAGCAGTGTAACCCCCCCACCCCCCCAAATAACTATGTAGGTCACCGTTCTCTTCCACTGGGTAACAACCACATCAGCACCTGACACACGGTGTTACCACTGAATTTAAATTGCACTGGCAGGCAGCAGACCAGATGCTGAACTGCTCAGCAAGCGTGCAGTTCAACCTCCTGTCCGAAAGAAGCCTTACACAGTGTGATAGGCATTTACCGGAAAACGTGCAGATTTCCAGTTACACTAAAGCATACTTCATTGCTTTATATGCTTCACTGTACAGGTGAGGCACACAGCTAGTCTAACGTGCGATGGGACTTTTCTGTACCTTTGCAATGGTATTGCAGCGTGAAAAGAACCTCGAGGCCTGGAACCCACAAGCAGTGCTTTGCGATAGATCACAAAGCGCTCCTGATTTCCAAAGTCAGGGAAGTCTACCATTTGTAGTGTGAGACAATACCAAATGCTGTTACAGTATTTGCTGCACTGCGAACATCACATAGGCGGTGGATTGCAGTGCTACAAGTGGCTATCATGCTGCAAAGCAAGCACAACTGTAAACCTAACCTTACTATATGGCCATAAGCTCTGCAGGCAAGGCCATTTTCAGACTAATAAGAGCGAGGTGGCAGCCCCTGGCCAACAAGGAAAGAGGGCACTGCATTAACCACCTTAGCGGCCAGAGGGTGCCGCTCAGGCCCAAATAAAAAAAAAAAAAAAAAAAAAAGAGAAGCACACGCAGCCGGCACTTTGCCAGCCGCGTGTGCTACCTGATCTCCGCCGCGTGCAGCGGCGAAAGAGGGTCCCCCCAGCCGCCCGAGCCCTGCGCAGCCGGAACAAATAGTTCCGGCCAGCGCTAAGGGCTGGATCGGAGGCGGCTGACGTCCATGACCTCACTCCGCTCGTCGCCATGGCGACGAGGAAAGCCAAACAAGGAAGGCTGCTCATTGCAGCCTTCCTTAATTCTGATCGCGGAGGCGATCGGAATTATGCTTCAGGAGCGCCCTCTAGTGGGCTTTCATGCAGCCAACTTTCAGTTGGCTGCATGAAATTTTTTTTTTTTTTTTTTAATTAAAAAAAAAAAACTAACACCTCCCGCAGCCACCCTGGCGATCTCAATAGAACGCCAGGGTGGTTAACAAGGTTTTAGGTAAAAATATGGGCTAAAAGTGCAAGAACTCATAAGAGAAAGCCATGCTGGAGCAGCAACAATCCACTGCACTGGAGCAAGGCAAGTTAGGGAAACCGCAGTACATGTCGGTTGCCAATTTCACACTGCTGACAATGCATGCAGGTCACATATCCAAGCATGTTGGAAAGTTAAAGTGATCATCCTTTAAAAGAGAACCAGAGGTGAGAGGGATATGGAGCCTTTTAAATACCAGTTACCTAGCTATCCTGCCATAGACCCTGAACAAGCATGTAGCATAACAGGCATTTCTAACATTGTGAGATAAGGACAAGGTTAGCTACATGATTGTTTCTGGTGTTATTCAGACACTACTGCAGCTAAAATATACAAACAGGGCTACCAGGCAACTGGTATGGCTTAAAAGGAAATATATGGCAGCCTATATCCCCTCTCGTTACAGTTGTCCTTTGAAGAAATGCCCTTCCAACAAAACAAAACAAAAAAAAAAAAACAAACAAACAAACAAAGTGTAAAAAAAAGTGAAAAAGTGAATTGCATGAGGGCCATACTCTAAAGAGAGGAACTGCAGTGAAACAATGAAAAGGGTGGCTTAAATGGGCACTATGGGTAAAAATTTTAAAATATGTGCAAACAAATAGTATTTTTTTACAGAATAAAATGAGCCATAAATTACTTATCTCCTATGTTGCTGTCACTTACAGTAGGTAGTAGAAAAATCTGACAAAAGCGACAGGTTTTGGACTACTCCATTTCTTCATAGGGGATTCTCAGCAAAGCTTTTCTTCTTTATAAAAGATATTTCCTAAAAGGATTTAAACCAGACATGGGCAAACTCAGCCCTCCAGCTGTTACGGAACTACAAGTCCCACCATGCATTTGCCTTTATGAGTCATGACTGTGGCTGTCAGACTCAATGCAATGCATTGTGGGACTTGTAGTTCCTTAACAGCTAGAGGGCCAAGTTTGCCCATGCCGGATTTAAACAATGATGCTGGCCAGCTTCCCTGCTCGCTACACAGTTTTTTGGAAGTTGGACAGAGCAACTGACATTCACTTAGGCCTAGTGCACACCAGAGCGGTTCGGCTGCGTTTTGCGATCCGCTTGCGGCTGCGGATACGCTTGGGTAATGTATTTCAATGGGCTGGTGCACACCAGAGCGGGAGGTGTTTTGCAGAAACGCATACTCCCGGGGTGAGGCATTTTTTGGATTGTGGATGCGTTTCTGCCTCAATGTTAAGTATAGGAAAACCGCAAACCGCTCTGAAAAAACGCCTGTTCAGAGCGGCTTTGCCGGCGTTTTTGTTACAGAAGCTGTTCAGTAACAGCTTTACTGTAACAATATATTAAATCTACTACACCAAAACCGCTACACAAAACGCTACAGAAAAAGAAAAAAAAGCGTTTCAAAATCTGCTAGCATTTTGCGGATCTGCTAGCGGTAGGCCTGGTGCACACCAAAAACCGCTAGCAGATCCGCAAAATGCTAGCAGATTTTGAAACGCTTTTTCTTATTTTTCTGTAGCGTTTCAGCTAGCATTTTGCGGTTTTGTGAAGCGTTTTTTTGGTGTAGTAGATTTCATGTATTGTTACAGTAAAGCTGTTACTGAACAGCTACTGTAACAAAAACCGCCTGGCAAACCGCTCTGAAGTGCCGTTTTTTCAGAGCGGTTTGCGGTTTTCCTATACTTAACATTGAGGCAGAAACGCATCCGCAATCCAAAATCTGCAGCAGCCCGGGAGTATGCGTTTCTGCAAAACGCCTCCCGCTCTGGTGTGCACCAGCCCATTGAAATACATTACCCTAGCGGATCCGCACCCGCAAGCAGATCGCAAACTGCAGTGGAAACGCTCCGGTGTGCACTAGGCCTAAGTGCTTTTGAAAATAAATCCCTGAGAATGCCCCATGAAGAGATGGACTAGTCCAAAACCTGTCACTTCTGCCCGATTTCTACTACATACTGTAAGGGACAGCAACATACCAGAAAATGTATGGCTTTTTGTGGGAAAGGCGATATTGGCTACTGAATGGGATAAAATTCAATCCTTTGTTACAGTTCCTCTTTAAACCAGTGACATTTTGGACATCCACAATCAAATCACAGTAAATTAGACAAGTTCACCAAAGGAGTGATTAAATGTGTATTTGTGTATTCAGTGTATCATTTGGCATTGCCCAGGGTAGTGCAGAAATTAGGCCAGTTACCACAGGTTAATGAAAACATGGCAGGTCCAATTCATTTGCCAACACAGAGTGTTTAATAAATCTCAGAAATTTGTTCTAAAGGTGTACAAAAATACAATATAAATTTGTCATTCAGTACAAAATCCAGCAGGCAGCAGCAGGTTCAAAGAAATATACAAAAAACAAGAACACAACCAAACACCACAGACAAAACCAGTGTAAAGTGACAAGAGTGAGGTATAGAGTGGTTCCCACCAGACAGTTCCAATGTTCCCTCTGACAAGATAACAGTCATCCAAGTAGTCAGGAAATACTTTAGCAGGAGAAAGTCCATAGTGACAATACAGTGCTACTAGAGAAATAAAAAAAAAAAATTAAAAAAAATTCCTCTAAGAATTCTTACTGCATTGGAGACTAATGACAGATACTTGAACAATTTTATAAGAGAAAGTAAAAAAGGCCGCATACAAGATATGGCAATGCTGAGCTTAAAGTGCATTACAGAAATTTGCCAAGAACTTTAAATTACATGAGCTAGATTCATAGCCATCACCCTGGGATGCATGACTTGTGGATCTTGGAGGTACAGCTGTACATTAGAAGTCCTAGATTGGGCTGAAAAATGTTATGAAAAAAGTAAAAAAAAAAAAAAAAAAAAAGTGTCCCAGTTTTTGTCAAGCAGAGGGAGTAATGTCATTTGTTGAACCTGAGAACCCAGGAAGAGTCACCTGATACAGCCCTTTCTTTACTTGCGCTCTACAGAACACCCTCTCAAAAAGGAGAGGAAAAAAAAAATAAAGTTAATCTCACTTCTGTGCATTCCCATGACAAAACTCCTCAAATTGTGCAAAATATGCCAGGCAGATTGCTACCGTTTGTCCCTTTCAACGTTTCCTCAGCTGGGAGAGCCTCCGCAAAAGTTTGCGGTGACGAGATCGAAGTTTAAGTTTCTCCGCCGCCAGACGCTGTTCGTCACGGACAAGTCCTGCCAGATATTCTGTTGCTTTACTGAGCACTACTACTTTAGGAGTTTTAGAAGCTTTAGCCAGACCGGGTACTTCCTCTCTTAGAGCCAGGAATCGGGACCGCAAATCGTTCCTTCTCTTTCGTTCCATATAGTTGTGATTTTTTCTTTTAACAATGTCCTCACTGTCTGAGCCAGACTGTCCAGAATAGCTTTGTTCTGGTGTACTGCATGGTTGTATTGACGAGCAGCTTACTTCACCAGGCTCTTCTGTGGTGGGAGATGGACAGTCCTCGGGAGAGGCAGGACTGGGTTCTGGGGGCAGGCGTGCTGCATAGTTATGTTGCTGTTGATGAATGGAGATATGAAAGAGTCTGGTGGCAGTATCCAGTGGGTCAGCCCGAACGGTGATAGTGACCGGCTGACGACCATGATAAGAATTCCGTTTTTCCACAGTCACCACATCAATCTCATCTTCATCTGGAATTGAAGGGGAAAGGGGAGGATTAGAAAGAGTTTGGTGAAATACACTAAAAACAGCAAAGTTAAGCAAAACAAAAAGGCTATGCAGATAAAAAAAAAAAAAAAAAAAAAAAGTTATGTTATCAAGCAATGTTTGAAGAAAGGAAAGCAAAATATGGTTAAAGAAACGAAGACCATTAACTGTTCAGAAAATACTGGGCGGATCAGTTTTTACCCAAGTACTTCTTTCATGGAGAGACCAGATCATTGCAAGGTGTGTAATTAGGGCAATAAAGTAGACTGCAAGTTTACAAGACAGTGAGAAAGCAGAACTCACATATAATGCTCAGCATGTATGCAAGGTAACACGCCTATGCAGCATGCCTTACAATTAATGTATTCCGGCAAGTCATGTTGCCAAACAAAGGCTGCAAAGCAATGAACAAGGGGAGTGTTCTGGCAGCATGTGCAGCAGGCAGTACATATGGGTGAGGCATTGGGGGAAGGGTGTCTGCTGATTCAATACAAAAGAGACACCACAAAAGGATTGAATTATGTAAATAGGTTCACTTCTCCATTAATAAATCCTAGTCACATGTCAAAGGACTCCAATTGGTCTAATGCCTGCAATTTAAATGCTGAGTCCACTCTCATTGGATGGAGATAGTGTCCGACCCCTGCCGGCTGCAAGCTGTTGCTTTTTTTTGTCTCACCATGTGGCTGCCCCATTCAGCTGAAAGCACATGGTGTAACTTTTTAATACTGAGGCCTCCTTTCCAAGAACTGTTGATAGGCAGTGAAATGCCTCTCAAACACTCTCAACTGCTCATTAGTGTCTGGTAACTGCTTCTTGCTACATGATAACTGCTTACTTCTGCCTGGTAACTGCTTGCTGAGCACACAGCTCAACAGTTCGTGGAAAGGAGGCCTAAAAGTGGGTGGGGGAGGTGGTAGAAGCATCTGCATAAGCCCAACAGCACTCAACCTCACCCGCATGTAAAGGAAGAAAAACAAAAACAGTCTCCCTCAGTTACATGTGACCAAATCATACCACAGAGAGAACCAGTATGCAGACACTGCAGAGATTGACCAAGTACCACTAAGGGTGTTAGTGTAGGCAACATCAATAAGGGCCCGTTTCCACTATAGCGTTGCGAAATCGCCGGCGAATCACCGCAGCCAAATCGCATGCGGGTGCGATTCCGCATGCGTTTTTTGCCGCGATTTCGCATAGGTAAGGCTGTATGCGAATTTAACCATGTCACTGCCTGTGTAAATTAATATTAATACCTATGCGAAATCGCGGCAAAAAACGCATGGGGAAAACACATGCGATTTCCCTATTAAATACATTGCGTGCGATTCGCCTGCATTCCACACGCAGGCGAATTCTGAGGGCCCTACCCTGCAGATTTTTTCTGCACAGAAAAACGTGCGGGGAAACGCACAAGTGGAAACAGTCCCATCCACTTGTACTGACTGTGCGAATCCGCATGCGGGCAACGCATGCGGATTCGCGATAGTGGAAACGGGCCCTAATTCTTTTAAGAAATGGATGAGAAAGCCCTGTGTAGGTCAGAAGCTCAACGCAAGTTGTATAAAAAGTGCATCAAAGTTGGCGGTTTTCCCTGTGGCAACTTATCAGCTTATGTTTTGTGCGTGGGTTTTTTTTTGTTTTTTTTTTGGACAAGCACATCTAGGTGGCAAAAAAACAGGTTGGGAATACTTAATAAGATTGAACTAGATTGTAATTTAGTACAGTATAACTAAGCAGATCAATGAAAGCTGATAACTTTGCCACAACAAGCCTACTTTACCTGCTATGCACCTGCTGTTAATGTTAGGTGTGTACAGAATACAGGTACCAGCTTGCTAGTTATAAGGAAGTGACACGGTTTAAAGGGATCCACCTAAAGTTACATACAGGCCTCGATTCATAAAACTGCCTGCGAGCGGGGAAAGTCGAGCGGGGAAACACCGCTGTCGGTATTTCCGCCTTCAGGGTGGTAATTCATAAAAATGTAGCTACTTGTGATATACGTGCGGAGATACTCCGCTGTAGGCAGGCGTTAGGCTGTCGGGAGACGTGCGGAAACAGGGGAAGCAGGCGGAATCCCTCCGTGCGGTGTTCTCTCTGCAGCTGCTTGGGAGGTCTGTCCCATTCACTGCAACGGATTCCGCACGCTTCTCGCCACATCAGAGGTAGCGGTAATACCCGTCCGCATACCGCTACCTCTAATCTTTATGAATTGACATTTGTTACTGTTGCTGTGATAATCACCGCGCAAGGCGGTGATTGATCACTCTGCTCGCAAATGTCGGCTTTTCATGCGGAAAAAGCCTTTATGAATGCATATTTTGGTGTGTGGTCGGTAAAGTGAGCGTTTTTTTGCATTTCCGAATGCGGGAATGCTTTATGAATCGAGGCCACAGTTTAGATTTCCCTCCCTAACATCAAGCGATGAGCGAAGATACTGGCTGGATGGTGTAATGGTTAAGGGCTCTGCCTCTGACACAGGAGACCAGGGTTCGAATCTCAGCTCTGCCTGTTCAGTAAGCTAGCACCTCTTCAGTAGGAAAACCTTAGGCAAGTCTCCCTAACACTGCTACTGCCTATAGAGCGCGTCCTAGTGGCTGCAGCTCTGGCGCTTTGAGTCCACCAGGAGTAAAGAGTGATATAAATGTTATTTGTCTACTATACCAATGCATCTGGCCTCTACTAGATAGAGAGACACACACACACACACACACACACACACACACACACACACACACACACACACACACACACCATTGACAACATAAATGCTGTCAATGTCACTTGTGTAATTTAGGTTTGAAGGCATACACTGGGATGGATAATATGATAGAAGAACAAGGTGTCCAATATTAAAACAGAAGTTTTCATATTTTGCTAAACTGACACCAACAAATTGATTGCACTTCAGAACTGAGACACTCCTACAGTAGAAACTCGTTAGTTAACAGATTCCTCAGATCCCAGCAAATGCATCTGTATAAATATACGATGTATGACTTTTCCTGGTCCCGCAGAGCTTACTAAAAAAAAAAAAAAAAAAAAAAAAAAAAAAAAAAAAAAGGGATTGTACTGTATAGAATAGATAATGAAAAATGTCATAGCACAGACCTTTTTCATTACAAGGCTCACTGATCTACACTGAATGGGTGAAATGAATTGGAATTATGTGGTTAGTGTGTCAACAAGTTTTACCAATACAATAACCACCCCTTTATCCCCACATATTCAGGGATTTCACCCTTACCAGAGTCACTGCTGTCGTCAGATTCTGATGAATTGGGAATTTTATCAGAGTGGGGTGATGATACAATAACTCCTGGTGTCACCTGGTCAGCAGAGTTACTCCCACGGTCCGACAGATCAGAATCCACCACAGGTTTTGTAGCAGTTGCCGGCTTTGAAGCACTACCGGAAATGCGTTCGTTGAGGACTTTTTCCAGGTGTTCCCGAGTTGAGAAACCGCTCCACATACAGTCTTTCAAAAGAACTACTGAGCTAAGTCCAGGAATCTTTACAGGGGATTCATATCCCAAATCCACTATTTCTGACCCCCAGTCAGTACCACTTTCCCCCAAGCATCCTGCATTAGATGGTGAGCAGCCAGGTACAAGCTCAAATTTCTTCCAGATGTCTTCACTGGGAGCAATATAACGATAAAAGTCCTCCTTGAGATCTTCATCATAGAAATAGTGTGTACTGTAACACCCAAGATCCATTGTCCTATAGTAAGAAAACAAAGAACTGTCATTTCCCAGGGAGGAGGGGGATAAGCACTTTATGCAAGACAGGAAACATGTGCCACTGATTGGTGTTCTTGTGTTACAGCTGGGACATAACAAGGAGATGGCAGGGCAAAAGAAAGCAAGCAGTATTCTGACATTACAAGCCAGTTTAATAATTGAAAAAAAACAAACTGCACATTTTACTAATTGGCTTATAATATACATGTGCATATCCATGTTTATCATGAATGGACAAAGCAAAGATACAAAAAGTCAATAGACATAGCACCCAGACACAAGAACCTGCAGAAAATGACCCTAACTCACATCAGTAAATATTTGGAGTAGAGAGTATGAGGGGGACTCTAGATTCACAAGCTTAATAAAATGACCAAAGAGAATTAATATTTCTCATATAATAGCAAAAATAGTAAGAAGCAAAAAAATAAATAGCAAGAAGGGGGAAAACCCAAACTCCTTCCTTACTTTATAAAGTTGACGTTTGTGAGTTCAATCACTGCACTTGCACTGCTGTCTGCATTGGCGTTAGGTAAGATAAACAATTAACAATAAGGTGGTGCCCGGGAGGAAGAGAGACTAGCCTGTGTTTACAAACAAAGGTAGGTTTTTGGACAGCTGGCATCAGAACAATAAGATCATAGAACAGCATATTCTGCTGAAGCGTCAAACAGAAACAAATCTACAAAATGGCAATTTATTTTCTTGAACTCTATTAAAGCAGCAGCAGAAGCCATAGAGCAGGTGTACGGATTACACAACTCCCTCAGCTAGTGAAGTGGGCGCGTTCCTCACCCTTCCAGCTCTCATAAGCCCCCATTGCACGTCCCAGACTCCCCTCCCGCATCGTGCCCTCTCTTACCCCCGGTGTCCCCGCACGATCTCTTGGACACGCTGAATCTGAACCGGTTCATTGTTCCCTCACATTATTATACAGCTTGTCTGACTCCTCCCCCGGTGGGCTTGTCCAGGAAAGCCGGCTCCTCGGGAGGGCGGGGGTGGCTGGTTTGCATAGCAGCTTGCACATTGTTCAGCCTGGCTCTGTTATTGTGCTGGCTGACAGGAAGCTGGGAGACAAAGCTCCTCTGGCTGACTGTGTGTGTTTAAACGGCTGCATGTCACTAGAAGGAATAACTGCTTTTATTCCCCATTTGCACTGCACATGCTTTGTCCTGACTCCTGAGGCTGAGACGACACCTCATACAGTTGGTTCTGTTCATGTTTTATATCAACAAATAACAATGGTGACAAGCATAGAAGCTTCATGGCATAGATACCAATCTTACAATATTTGTTTATAGTTTTATTTTGTTTTGGGTTTTCTTAGCCCAGGAAATAACTCTCATTTTTAGCTTCCATGCTGAATGGTGAGTTTCAGGCGTTTTCTTTATTACTGTTTTATGTTATTATTTTTTACTAATACTCATCCAACTTTTAAATTAGTATGGAATGCTGTTGGATTTAATTTTTAGATCTTTCCACACTGTGACTGTGACAATACAGACAAAACCATATGGACATGGACATAGCACTTCAGCTAACTGTGTCCCCTCTGAACATGCTTTTTTTGCATATTATTATTATAATGCATTTATATAGCACTGACATTTTCCATATAATGAATGGAACAACTCAACCTATGTACATTCAAAAATGAAAGCCTGAAATGATAGTGATAATTTATAGGATCAGTTTTAGAACAATCATATAGAGACAGGTTACTAGGCTATCAAACAGCCTGTACTGTCCTATGGAGGGAGGAGGTGGGGAAACAAAGAAAAACAATAGCAGTCAGTCATTAAAGCAACCAAAGTGAGAAGAGTATGGAGGCTGCCATATTTATTTCCTTGCAATACCAGTTGCCTGGCAGCTCTGCTGGCCTGGCTATACAAGTGTCTGAATAATACTGGAAACAAGCATGCAGCTAATCTTGTTGGATCTGACAATAATGTCAGAAACACCTAATCTGCTGCATCATGCTTGTTCAGGGTCTATGGCTAAAAGTATTGGAGGCAGGGGAGCAGCAGGATAGCCAGGTACCAATGAAATAAATGTGGCAGCCTCCATATACCTCTCACTTTAGTTGATCACAAACCATGTAATTAGCAATGTCCTGAGTCCCCTATCCTGAGGCTAGATTTTCACCTGAGACTAGTGTTGTCCGGATCATGAACGTTTCGGATCTTTGATCTGAATCTCTTTTGTGAGTCGAATCATCCGGATCATCAAAATGAACGATTCGGTTCACAAAGGGGGTGGAGCCAGAAGCGGCACGCCCCCCTCAGTGGGCAGGGGGGGTCTGTCCTGTCAGCGGGCAGGGGGGGTCCTGGAAGCAGAGCAGAGATGGATCACTCAGTTGGAGGGGAGCCAGCCTTGCACAGGGACAGGTAGATGAGAGAGGGGACATGGGTGCCACTGCCAGATATGTGTAGAGCACACGTACTGGCTGTAATGTGCTGCTCATTTTAGGCTGTCTGTTCCGTAGTTGTGCACAGTGAACAAATGGGGAACTTGTTATGCTGGGAATACACGGTTGGTTTTTTAGGTGATTAGATGGTTCGATAGATAATTTCCGACATGGAAAAAGATAAGAAAAACAAGCAGAAGATAAGAGAATCGACGGCAGAATCGGGAGGCAAAAACGATCGAGAGCAGAAACGCACGGCAGAAACGATTATTCCCAGCATTAGTGCTTTATAGATCAAGTATAATGTACCTAGAGGGCCTCCACTTGTGGAAAGGGAAGAATGTCTGCATTCAGATGGGTGATTGACGACTCTTTCAAACCAAATCCCCAGGGACTGCAAAAACTGATGTATACAATTGTTTCCTGCTATAAATACACACAGATTATACATTGTGATGTATGTATGTATATATATATATATATATATATATAATTATGAAGATATAAAACATGAATAGTGATGTTGTATAGCTGCTCTTTCATTGATTTCATACTCTCTGATAAGATAGATTTACCTCAGCTGACCCCCATTCACTTGTATTTGACTCACAGGGAGCTGTTTCACTACTGAGTGTGTGTATACATGTGATCCATGATGATGCCCAGGGTAAGTATTTTATGTTGGTGCGTGGGAAAAACTGATTTATTAGCTATGCCTTGTATTAGGGCTATGCATAGAAGAATAGGGGAGATTCCTGTGGTAGATCAGGACATCTGTTTAACCCTTCCCCCCACACACCCATATCAACCCCCCTCTGTATTCATCCCACTATAAGCAACAAAAGAGGTAATGTCACTTTTCAGAAAAAAACCTGCACTGCCCCTAGGGGTGTGTAATGGGGGAGGGAGAAGCTACTTTGCCACTTTACTCTGTAACATAGATTGATACTAATTGTCTTGTGAAGAGCTAAACTGTTACAAAGTAGATATGGTACTACCCGAATAATCAAAAATGTGACATTGCTCATTCAGAAGCAACATTATGTAAGAGAAAAATATTGTTGTCATCATACATTCCCAGTTCACAATGTATACATTGTATTCATCATTTGTCACTGTAATTACCAATTCTTTATTTTGTACCAGTGTCTTTATTTGGTGTACACTATTGTCTGTATTATTAGGTACCCTATGTGTGCTTCTTAGTTTGTACAGCTCCACAGAATATGTTGGTGCTTCATAAATTAATAATAATCATCTGAATTGCTTCTTCAAATTTGTGTACAGAAATATATGATTACGTTTAATGACTATGGAATTTAGGTTTCACAATTTCATGTATATGGTTTAAATTGGTCATTTGAAAATACACTTTCTTAAGTTCTCTTTACTACATATAGCCTTGCTGGAAAGCATTGTTGAACATATATTTAGATGGTGCTTAGGGTTCTTCATTACTTGTTTGCTTGCTGAGCCTTGGTAAGAGGGACAGACATTATGGATTGAATTAACATAAGAAAGAATTACACCTCCTTGAAGCAAGAGGTGTAAACTATAGGATGTACTTTATTTACACTTCCAAATGAAGGTGAGATTTTTTAATCTTAGTACACACATTTAATTTATATCAACTGTAACGATTTCTAATTGATCATTAGGGTGACAGTTTTGGAAAGGAACACTATACAGTCATGCATCTTGTGCCACTCTATGTCAATTGATGTCAAGTGACAGACAGCCTATTGGGCCAATCAGAGTGCGGGGATCAGGTACTTTAATGTGACTGGACCCGCTGGTGATGATGCCAAGAGGAGTGGAGCTGCGTTATGTTGGTAACATTCGCTATGCTGCAATTCAGCAGCATAGTGCTCACTGACTGCCCGTTCCCCCACTACGCACACTGCAATGCCAATAGGGCTCCTAGCGTGCAATGACACTAATTAAGGCACGCTTAATTTTATAGCGCTCATAACAGCTGATAACCCTCGCTGTTACGCAGCGCTAACATTAGTGTTAGTTAGTGTTAGTATGATTTGGCATTATACTACCTGTACTGTATTGTGTATCTTATTGCTTTTTATTACCTGTATTGTTGTATCTATTGTGTATTACCTGTATTGTGCTGTCGGTCACCCCTTTTATCATTGTCTGTAATCTTATGTATTGTACATCGCTGCGTAATATGTTGGCGCTATATAAATCCAATAAACAACAACAATGGTGACTGCACAGCATTAAGCTGGATCTACACACTGCGATTTGGCTTATCAATCGAGCCGCTGATGTGGCTTGATTGATAAGATTTGACAGGTCCGATCTTGCCGCCGCTAATTCCCTGCTCGTTCCCCATGAGCGGACAATGGCAGGGAATCGAGCGGAAGATAAGCTGCGCCGGCGGGGACGAGCGGGTATCAAATCCGACGGACGAGCGGGGACGCGGCGTGTACGCGGGGATGCAGAAGAGGCGATCTTGCGGCTAATCGAGCCGCCGGATCACTACGTGTAGATGTAGCATAATGCCTCGTGCTTCTCACCGCTCCAGGTCTTTAGTCATAAATTGTGAAACACATTCATTAAAAATGTAAATAGCCTTGACTCCTCCTTTCCCTCCCCTACCAGATACCCATTCCAAATCCTTAAACTACATGATAGATCACACAATATATTTAAAATCTAGATTGAAGACGGGAGAGGTACGGAGATGGATTACGACAAGGGACTGAATCATAACAACAAAGGACTGAATCGTAAATATAAATGTCTTTGGATGTACAATAAAGTTTGCTAGTTTTAAAGAGAAACTCTGACCAAGAATTGAACTTTATCCCAATCAGTAGCTGATACCTCCTTCTACATGAGAAATCTATTCCTTTTCACAAACAGACCATCAGGGGGCGCTGTATGACTGATATTGTGGTGAAACCCCTCCCACAAGTAACTCTGAGTACCGTGGTACTCCTGGCAGTTTCCTGTCTGTGAACCTTGTTGCATTGTGGGAAATAGCTGTTTACAGCTGTTTCCAACTGCCAAAAAAGCATGCAGCAGCTACATCACCTGCCAACAATAAAAAATGTCACCGTGTACTAAATGTCAGAATGTAAATCAGGGATTTAAAATGTTTTACAATGGGCGAACACTGACTAAATCATTTATACATAATTATTGTAAAAATAAAGCACTTTTTTATTACATTATTTTCACTGGAGTTCCTCTTTAAGATCTGAAAGACCTTGGGAAGGTATAGAGATAAAGAGAAGGCGAGAAAAGGAAAAGAAAGAGATGCCCCATTCCAGCACTGTGTCAGATCTCCAGTTCTGCTACAGTGGTGAATAATGTTCCCCACCCCATGCACAGACATACACTGGGATGCAATGTATAGACATATACTTTTTGGCAGTTAAACTGCTGTTCAGGAAATGCTGTTGAAAACAAAGAAAACCCTAAGAATCCTCTATGAGGAGGTGGACTGGTCCAAAACATGTCGGTTCTGTCAGATTTTAACTGCCTACTTTTTTCGCGATACTGGTCCTTTTAATAAATAAAATGTGAACTTTGTTTTTGGCATTCTAAAAATCAAACACGCTAACACTTACCTGGGGCTTCTATCGGCCCCCTGCAGCTGTAATGTCCTGCGCCGTCCTCCTCCGATGCTCCGTTCCCCGCCGCGGTCCCAGTTTAATCACGCAAGTAATTACACTGCGGCTGCCGCGCGCATGCTCGCTCCCGCGCACGTCATCGGGAGCTTACTGTGCAGGCGCAGTACAAGAAAACTTCATGCTGCGCCAGTAAGTTCCCGATGACGCGCGCGGGAGCTAGCACTATTCGTCTATTTAGACGAATATTAGACCGGGACCTGCATCGGAGGAGAACGGCGCGGGACATTACAGTTGCAGGGGGCCGATAGAAACCCCAGGTAAGTGTTAGCGTGTTTGTTTTTTAGAATGCCACAGAACCCCTTTAAAATAATGTGCATAGACCCATTGCTGCCTCCCACCTAAAATAATTTTTGCCTGGTTGATGTAAAGATTAATCATTTCTAAACTACAGAACCAAACAAAGTGTGGATTAACATACTCTCCTTCCATTGGCTGCATGATTGTTCCAGGATCTCAGAAACTACTTAAACAAAAAACTCTGCTTCACAAACTACTGGCATTTTTTTTAAAAAGAAAATATAGAATGCAGCTTGCATATTTCGCTCAGTTAATGTACATTTTATAGGCATTGCACATAGCACTGCAGTATTTCTTATTACAACACTTGGTCTAAAGCTGGGTGTAGAACATTTAATTTTGTCTTAAGGTGGCCACTAATGGTCCAATTTTCTAGCGAAAAATCGTTTGAGCGATCAGAAATTCTGATCGGAAGAAAAATCGTTCACTACACCATCAACGAACCAATCTTTGCTATCTATCGATCACGATCGTCTTTAAAATTCAAAATTTCGTTCGGACGACTTTTTTTTCACTCGTTCATAATCGAACATAACCATTAATGGATATTATTTACTGGCAATTCGATCACTGCCGACCTAGAATTTCGGATCGATCGAACGAGTTTTCGCTAGAAATTGGTCCATTAGTAGCCAGCTTTAGTAGAAAAAAAAAAAAAGAAGATTTGATTAAAAAAATGAACCTAATGAAAATCTGTTAAAAAAAATGTATTAATTGATCAGTTGTATTATGTTTATCAAACTTTCATCAGGAAAAGCTATTCTAGTGGGGGCCATACATGGTACAATTTTTTCATACAATCATTTTTATGTAATATAAGGGTAAATTCAGTGAATATACTGAAAGGATAATTTAGGCAGTTCCCTTATATTACATAGAAATGGTAAGATTGAATGAAAAAATTGTACCATGTATGGCCACCTTTATACTACATAGAATTGGTAAGATTGGCTGAAAAATTTGTACCATGTATGGCCACCATACGGCTCCATATTTTTGTACTGCTTGGAGAAGGCATTAGATCGAATTTCTGCTATGTTCTGATGAAATATGATGTTGGACAATGTCACAAGGTAATAATTATCAGTTTGGTCAGTTAGGTATAAATTGTTCACCACACCCTATGTGTAGGATGGAAATGATTAGCCATACATGGGTGAATTATGGCTTTATTTTATCACGACTGAACAAAAGTATGCAAAGATCTACAATAAAGTTCACCAGCAATGCTTTAAATATGCATGGTTGATAGGTGTGAAAGAAAAAGTCAATAAATAATCAAGCTAGACTTTCTCACACAGGACACAGTACAAAAGTAGTGATTTGCTTTAGACCAAGCAGTGTCATTTAGGAGTTCCTATTTTACAGTATGTAAATGCAAAACAGACGGTATTTGTGACTATCGAGATTGAGCATGTGATGTCTCCCACAATGGCCTCAATTCACTAAGGTTAACTCCTGTCTTTAATAACTCTTCTGAGCTGTTTTACAGTTATCACCATGGTGATATAATTGTGATAACTGTAAAACAGCTCAGAAGAGTTATTAAAGACAGGAGTTAACCTTAGTGAATTGAGGCCAAAGTATCACTTCTGAATATGCAAATCGTCCCTTTGTGTTCACCATGAGCTTGCGGGGCAATCTGTAACACAGTATGTAAATGTTACACTTATTTACCTTTCAGTATGCCAGACTGTTTAGAGAAAAGGATAGTTTGTTTTAAATATGGAGATTAGCCTTTTGTCACCTGAACTGATTTTTGGTGACAGTCTGATGTGTCTATGGGCATTCCACATAGCTTACATACCAGATGTAGTTGGCCAGGTTGAGTTTTCCATCTAATTGTTATTCAATTCAAGAGTGAATTCACTTGCCCTTCCTACTTTTCATTTCTATGAAGACCTTTAACTAAAGCTACACACACCTTGAATTACTGTCCTCTGCAGGGACCAGGACTTGATCCCTCAGGCAACAGTTCAGGGTCCAATGCTGTACAGATTAATTGATAGCCAGCTTCAGACTTTTTTTTTTGAGGGTGGGAGGGGGGTGGGGGGGGGGGTTAGGAGGTGGCACAGTGGCTAGAGCTGGTGGAGCCATTGCGGCACAGGACAAAAAAATATATACACTGCAACAATCTTTTATAGTATGCAAGATATATTCTACAGACATTACATGCCATGCACCATGCACCCTTGTACACTTTTAGCGACGGGGGTGGGGGAGTTACAACAAGGTTAAGACGGGGGCCCAGGAAAAGCATTGCAATTCCAGTCTCCCAGTTTATTGGTTAAAAGGGTGCTCAAACAAATTGAAACATCCCCCCACCCCCCCAATATATAAATGTAGTAGTCACATACTTGCAGATAAAAGAATAAATATGCTTCCAGATAAAAATAATCACGTAGTCACATGGCGCTAGATAAAATAATCACATAGTCACATGCCCCCCGATAATACATAGTCACTTGCCTCCAGACAAAAGTTGTTTGCCTCCAGATAAAAGAATCAAGTAGTTACGTGCCTCTAGATAAAACAAGTAGCCAAGTGCATCAAGATCTAATAAGTAGCCAGGTGCCTCCATATACAGAAATTAAGTAGCCCTGTGCATCCAAATAAAAGAATTAAGTAGCCATGTTCCACCAGATAAAATAATTAAGTAGTCATGCGACCCTAGATATGAGTATTAGGTAGCCAGATTGCTCCCAGCTTCACAGTTAGCAGTATTAGATAGCCCTATTATTTCCCAGATAGCAGCATTATGCTGGGAATACACCATGAGATATTTTGGCAGATAGATGGTTCGATAGATAATTTCTGACAGGTCCGATCTCATTTTTGATCGCTTTTGTGATCGATTTCTCATAGAACTGAATAAAATTAATAAAAAAAAGAAAACTATCGGACAATAGATCGGAGAATCGATCGGACAGTAAATCAGCTGAAAAATCTTATCATGTATTCCCAGCATTAGGAAGCCACATATGGCCATAGTAGTATTAAGTAACCAGGTGTGCCCCTAGATAGTGTGCCCCTGCATAGGTAGTCAGAGGTAACCCCCCAGTATTAGATGTACAACCCTAGTATTAAGTAGCCAGAAAAGCTCCCAAATATTAAGTACCCCGAGGTGCCCCAGCATTAAGTTGCCCCCCCCCATGAGCTCCTTCCTCATTATAGGTAGCAGCTGTTCTCCCCCCCACCGTATAGGTAACAAATGTGTCCAGAGTATTAAGAATCCCTTCAGTATAGGTAGCAGATGTTCCCTCCCTTCAGTATAGGTAGCCAGATGTGCCTGCAGTATTAGTAGTCCCCGTTATAGGTAGCAGATGTGTCCCCAGTATTATGCACTGTAAGTAGCTATATGTAGCCCCAGTGTTAGGTTGCCCCCCCCCCCCCCCCACCCCCATATGCAGAATCGTGAGCGGTGCAATATGGAGAAATTATTCAACCTCTCAGCGCCAGAATCTCACTTCAGCGGTGTCTAGCAACCCCTGTCTATGACAGCAGCACCGTCATGTAATAAGAGAGATGCCACTGCAGTTGTAGAGAAGAGATGCTCCAATGGGGCTAAAGAGAGAGCCTGGTGCTGAGAAGGGAGTAACTGCCTCCATAATGCTCCACTTGCAACTAGTGTTGGGCGAACAGTGTTCGCCACTGTTCGGGTTCTGCAGAACATCACCCTGTTCGGGTGATGTTCGAGTTCGGCCGAACACCTGACGGTGCTCGGCCAAACCGTTCGGCCACATGGCCGAACTAAGAGCGCATGGCCGAACGTTCCCCGAACGTTCGGCTAGCGCTGTGATTGGCCGAACGGGTCACGTGGTTCGGGCCCGAACGCGCTCTGATTGGCCGAACGGTCACGTGGTTCGGGTAAATAAATACCCGAACCACGTCATATCTCCGCCATTTGTCTGTGGGTTTAGCTTTGGGTAGGCAGGCAGGGTAGTTCGCTCTCCAGCCACGCTAGCCAGGGTCCCCCCCAGTCATTGTGTGTCGCTGCTGGGAACAGTAGTACACCGCTCGCTCAGCCACACTATATATAGCATTGTTTACTGCCACTGTGTACCTCGCTCAGCCACGCTATATATATAGCATTGTGTTTTCTGACACTCTGTGTACACGGCTTAGGCTAGCCTGACTAATATAGCATTGTGTGTACTGCCACTGTGCACCTCGCTCAGCCACGCTATATATAGCATTGTGTGTACTGCCACTGTGCACCTCGCTCAGCCACGCTATATATAGCATTGTGTGTACTGCCACTGTGCACCTTGCTCAGCCACGCTATATATAGCATTGTGTGTACTGCCACTGTGCACCTCGCTCAGCCACGCTATATATAGCATTGTGTGTACTGCCACTGTGCACCTCGCTCAGCCACGCTATATATAGCATTGTGTGTACTGCCACTGTGCACCTCGCTCAGCCATGCTATATATATAGCATTGTGTTTTCTGACACTCTGTGTGTACACGGCTTAGGCTAGCCTGACTAATATAGCATTGTGTGTACTGCCACTGTGCACCTCGCTCAGCCACGCTATATATAGCATTGTGTGTACTGCCACTGTGCACCTCGCTCAGCCACGCTATATATAGCATTGTGTGTACTGCCACTGTGCACCTCGCTCAGCCACGCTATATATAGCATTGTGTGTACTGCCACTGTGCACCTCGCTCAGCCACGCTATATATAGCATTGTGTGTACTGCCACTGTGCACCTCGCTCAGCCACGCTATATATAGCTTTCAATTCCAGCAAAGGCTGGTTAGGCCCTGCGCTCGCTTTATGTACTAATAGGATATAGCAGACACTGTAATATAGTCACATATGAGAAATGTAAATGTACACAGTAACAAAACAGTTACTCATAAAATAATCATTCATAAATTATTCATGAAATTGTACAGTAACTCAGCCGATATTCCAAGGCTGAGGCACATAAAATCTGGAATTGGTCCAGTCAAATGTCTATAATACTTTTCCAATTCAATAATAAGCTAAAAAGTCCCCTGACAAAAAAGCTTTTGCTTCGCTGAAGTCGACAGTAGGCGAGTTTGACCTCTCTCTCATACAATACTTCAAAATTTTGACCAGCGCTGCATAGATTCATATGTCACTCCCACCACCAGCACCACGTGGAGAGCGACTCACCCTTTATGTTGGACCACAAATGACAATGGTCAGGAAACGCATCTGGGGCATTCAAGGCTCCCCTCACCTATAGACGCTATCCCTCCCTTGTTGTAGTCACCAGCATGCACAGGGTTCCAAATGGATTCAGCTTCAAAAGTTTCCTCGGATAAAATACATATCACTCATAGCGCAACATTGCATAAAAACAACAAGCCTTTATTACAAATGTGCACTCACAAGTTCCAGGAGGTTAGTATGGCTCAGAGTTTATCCCGCGGGCTCTCCCCCGCTCGGCCTCCCGGTATGGCCGAAGGTGTCCTCAATCCCTGCGTGTGCGGGTCCACTCCTTTCTCCCTCCTATCTCCTGTGCATGAAAAACGCCGTTCGTAGCTCCGCCCTATCGATTTCGTCACATCACACGTGACTCATCAGGGGCACGGAGCTACGTCGGCGTGGAAATCCTATAAACTGTATTGCTGGCTCTCTGATTGGGTATTCTGGTGTAGGTTCCGCCATTAGCTATCCCACTTGAGTATTTTATTATTTTTTTAACATAAATGTCATTTTATGTAGCAATCCGGCAGGGTCCTCTTAGCACCTGTCTTCCGGGACCATGCTGGAGAGCACAACTTTTGATAAAGTTTTGTTGTGGGCGGAACCTACACCAGAATACCCAATCAGAGAGCCAGCAATACAGTTTATAGGATCTCCACGCCGACGTAGCTCCGTGCCCCTGATGAGTCACGTGTGATGTGACGAAATCGATAGGGCGGAGCTACGAACGGCGTTTTTCATGCACAGGAGATAGGAGGGAGGAAGGAGTGGACCCGCACACGCAGGGATTGAGGACACCTTCGGCCATACCGGGAGGCCGAGCGGGGGAGAGCCCGCGGGATAAACTCTGAGCCATACTAACCTCCTGGAACTTGTGAGTGCACATTTGTAATAAAGGCTTGTTGTTTTTATGCAATGTTGCGCTATGAGTGATATGTATTTTATCCGAGGAAACTTTTAAAGCTGAATCCATTTGGAACCCTGTGCATGCTGGTGACTACAACAAGGGAGGGATAGCGTCTATAGGTGAGGGGAGCCTTGAATGCCCCAGATGCGTTTCCTGACCATTGTCATTTGTGGTCCAACATAAAGGGTGAGTCGCTCTCCACGTGGTGCTGGTGGTGGGAGTGACATATGAATCTATGCAGCGCTGGTCAAAATTTTGAAGTACGCTATATATAGCATACTGCCACTGTGCACCTCGCTCAGCCACGCTATATATATAGCATTGTGTTTTCTAACACTCTGTGTACACGGCTTAGCCTGACTAATATAGCATTGTGTGTACTGCCACTGTGCACCTCGCTCAGCCACGCTATATATAGCATTGTGTGTACTGCCACTGTGCACCTCGCTCAGCCACGCTATATATAGCATTGTGTGTACTGCCACTGTGCACCTCGCTCAGCCACGCTATATATAGCATTGTGTGTACTGCCACTGTGCACCTCGCTCAGCCACGCTATATATAGCATTGTGTGTACTGCCACTGTGCACCTCGCTCAGCCACGCTATATATAGCATTGTGTGTACTGCCACTGTGCACCTCGCTCAGCCACGCTATATATAGCATTGTGTGTACTGCCACTGTGCACCTCGCTCAGCCACGCTATATATATAGCATTGTGTTTTCTGACACTCTGTGTACACGGCTTAGGCTAGCCTGACTAATATAGCATTGTGTGTACTGCCACTGTGCACCTCGCTCAGCCACGCTATATATAGCATTGTGTGTACTGCCACTGTGCACCTCGCTCAGCCACGCTATATATAGCATTGTGTGTACTGCCACTGTGCACCTCGCTCAGCCACGCTATATATATAGCATTGTGTTTTCTGACACTCTGTGTACACGGCTTAGGCTAGCCTGACTAATATAGCATTGTGTGTACTGCCACTGTGCACCTCGCTCAGCCACGCTATATATAGCATTGTGTGTACTGCCACTGTGCACCTCGCTCAGCCACGCTATATATAGCATTGTGTGTACTGCCACTGTGCACCTCGCTCAGCCACGCTATATATAGCATTGTGTGTACTGCCACTGTGCACCTCGCTCAGCCACGCTATATATAGCATTGTGTTTAATGACACTCTGTGTACACGGCTTAGCCAGACTATATAGCATTGTGTGTACTGCCACTCTGTGTACACCGCTCAGCCAGACTATATAGCATTGTGTTTACTTCCACTCTGTGTCTGCTGGGCCTGGGAACAGTAGTACACCGCTCACCCGCCACTGTATAGCATTGTGCTCTGTGTCGCTGCTGGGAATAGTGGTACTGTATAGCATTTCTGCACTGCCACTGCACTGCTGCCAGTCAGCGTGTACTGTAAGGATAAGTGAAATGAGGAAGAAATCCGGTGAAAGAGGAAGGGGCAAGGGAAGAGGTGTTTCCCCTGACGGTTCACGTACAGGCCACAGGGGAGCACCCAAGAAAACCCACTCAATACCGCCCATGTTGTCCAGGACAACAACCCTCACAAATCCAAAAGAACAGGACCAGATAATTACTTGGATGACCTCTCAAGCGTCCAGCAGTGGGTTAAGCAGCACCAGCACATCACGCACGAGGTCCGAGTCCTCAGCCAGTTACAAGGAGCCAGTGGGCACAAAGCTGACACAACCGGCAGCGACACCACGCACACAACTGCCAGATAACCAGTCCTATGAATTACCTCAGGACACAATGGGGTATTCGCAGGAGCTATTCCCAGCCCAACAAACTTCCACCTTTCAAAGGTCAATGGAGGAACAGCCAGAAATGTTATGCCCGGATTCACAACCATTAACTGTGGGAAATGCACCGCGCACTGAAATACAAGGCGAGTCCGAGGAGGACTCGGAAACCCAAATCCCAGAGCAAGTTGGGCAGGAGGGGTTGCAATTGCAGGAGGTCGGCCGACAAGATCTGGAAGACGACGTTGGAGTGAGCTGCGCAGAGGTTGTTCTGGGGAGCTCTACTCCACGGCGGCGGCCCCCCACAATGACATATGACGAGTTTGAGGAGATGGAAGAGGAGGGTATGGACAATGTGGACAGAGACCCAGATTTTATTTGTGAACGAGAACATCGCCGTCGTAGCAGCAGCACAGATTAGTCTGTTGAAGAACCCACTGCTGCACGAGTTCGCCTTGTGCCACAAGGTAGGCGGCGTGCAATTTCAGGCACCACAAGCGTGGAAGTTAGAGTGAGAGGCAAAAGAGGAGGAAACAGAAATCGCCAGCAAGGAGGCAGGTACTCCAAAGTCTGGGCTTTCTTTGAAGACTGCACTGAGGATGTTACCATGGCGATTTGCAAGGTGTGCAAGACTCGCCTGAGCAGGGGGAAAAGTATTAACAACCTCTCCACCACCAGCATGAGCCGCCACATGCTATCCAAACATCCCACTCTGTGGGCAAACGCGGCAGGACAGGGTACCAGCAACACTGCCTCCCTTGGGTTCACCAGACTCACCACCAGACCCGCCTCAGCAGCAGCAGTAGCCCAGCCATTGCGTGGTTCACAACATTCACAAACATCAGACGACGCTGACACTGTCACTTTCCGGAGTAGTGCTCTTGAGGTCTCCCAGTGTTCATCAAACACAACAACCAACAGCCCTTCCGTGTGCAGCGCTACGGTTCAGTTGTCTGTGTCGGAGATGTTTGAGCGCAAGAGGAAATTGCCAGCAAATGACCCCCGGGCCGTGGCAGTAACAGCCAGCATAGCCAAGCTTCTGGCCTGCGAAATGCTGCCATATCGAGTGGTGGAGACAAACAGCTTCAAGGGCATGATGTCAGTGGCCATCCCACGTTACGTGGTTCCCAGCCGCTACCACTTTGCGCGCTCTGCAGTGCCTGAGTTGCATGAGCACGTGGTCAGCAAAATAACCCGAAGCTTGAAGAATGCCGTTGCCTGCAAGGTTCACCTCACCACTGACACTTGGACGAGTGCGTTCGGCCAGGGTCGATTTATCTCCCTTACCGCGCACTGGGTGAACCTTGTGGAGCCTGGCAGCGATTCCTCACCTGCTACGGCGCGGGTGTTGCCCACGCCGCAAACAGCTGCACCGCCGTCCCTCCCACTGGATAACAACAGCAGCACCTACCTCTCTGACTCCTTCTCCTCCAACGCATCTCAAAGCTGTACCTCATCCGGAAACGCTAACCCAGCAGCAGTAGGATCGTGGAAGCAGTGCAGCACAGCTGTTGGCATGCGTCAGCAAGCGTTGCTGAAGCTGATCTGCCTTGGGGATAAGCAGCACACAGGGGAGGAAATTTGGAAGGGAATAAAGGAACAGACGGATTTGTGGCTGGCACCGCTGGACTTGAAACCGGGCATGGTTGTGTGTGATAATGGGAGTAATCTCATTCGCGCTTTAAGGTTGGCTAAGCTGACACACATCCCTTGCCTGGCGCACGTGATGAACCTAGTAGTTCAGCGGTTCCTGAGGACATACCCAGGCGTGGCCGATCTTCTGTTGAAGGTGCGTCGAGTGGCCAAACATTGTAGAAATTCCAGTACTGCTTCGGGGGCACTCGCCAAGATGCAGGAGCGCTTCAATCTCCCCCACCATCGCTCGCTGTGTGATGTCCCTACGCGCTGGAATTCTACGCTGCACATGCTAGCACGCTTTTGTGAGCAGAAGAGTGCAGTGGTCCAGTACATGACGGCGCAGTACCGAGGCGCATCCGGACAGCTGCCAAGCTTCTGTGGATCCGATTGGGCCAACATGTTGGACCTCTGCCAAGTCCTCCAAAATTTTGAGCAATCCACGTTGCTTGTGAGCAGTGACAACTCTTCAGTCAGCATTACCATACCACTGCTGTGTTTACTGAAGAGGTCAATGTTGAAAATCAAGGAAACAGCTGTCATGATGCAACTGGGGGAATCTGAAGGAGAAAACGATCAGCGTGATGGTACCAACATCAGGCCATCCGCCTCAGGGAACGCTGGCCCCAGCAGATATGACGAAGAAGAGGAGGAGGAACAGCTGGAGTTGGAGCAGGAATTTCATGCCACCACTGACGAGGGCCAGAGCGGTGCACGTTGGACTTCCACAATTCAGCGCGAATGGTCAGCAGAAGCAGACCAGGAGGAAGGTGACGACTATGATGCATCACAACAACTATCACAACGCTCACAAGAGGATGATGAGGATTCTGGTAGGACTCTTGCACACATGGCTCAATTCATGCTAGACTGCATTGAACGCGACCCACGCATTGTGCGCATTCTGGACAACACCAATTACTGGGTTTATACCCTTCTGGATCCACGGTACAAACACAATGTTCCAAAACTGCTTGAAGAAAGAGTCAGACAGGTCAAAATGGAAGAATACCAGCAGGCCCTTGTGGAGACTTTAGAGAGGAGATTGACATCCTCCCCCTCCTCTAGCCAGTTGTACGCCGACAGACTGACTTCCGCAAACCCAGGACGACCAGGAGGGCAGCAAACAACGCAAGCCGCAGCTAGTGCACAAAAGGGAACGGTATCGGCAGTGTCCTTGGAGTGGGAAAATTTTCTGACACCCATGCACCAGCAGCCCACTGAACAGGAAGCGTGCAGATCCACCTCCAACACCGATCGCCTGGAGAAGATGGTCAAGGACTACATGTCAGATGACGTAGCTGTGTCGAACAATCCATCTGCACCCTTCAACTATTGGGTATCGAAGCTAGACACCTGGCACGAACTGGCAATGTACGCAATAGAGGTGCTGGCTTGCCCGGCAGCCAGCGTTATGTCGGAACGCTGTTTCAGTGCTGCCGGAGGCATCGTCACAGATCGGCGTATCCGCCTCTCCACAGAAAATGCAGACCGTCTGACTCAAATTAAAATGAATCAATCCTGGATTGGAAACGACTACGCAACACTCCAGGACCCCAACCAAGTAACATGACCAATGAACATCTGGGATGGTGTAGCGTTACCGGTCCCTGTTTATTGAACCTCTCATCTGTATTACATTTATGACTGCATGGCGGCAAAAAGCATTGCTGCTATATCCGCACGCTTTTTGTCCTCATGCAAGGCCTGGGTTGTTGTGTCTCACAAAGCGTGGCCTTCTCCTCCTGCGCCTGCTCCTGTTCCATCACGTGTGCTGCTGCTGCTGCTGGGTTAGCGTTGCCGGTCCCTGTTTATTGAACCACTTATCTTTATTACATTTATGACTGCATGGCGGTACCTCATGCAAGGCCTGGGTTGTTGTGTCTCACAAAGCGTGGCCTTCTCCTCCTGCGCCTCCTCCTGTTCCATCACGTCTGCTGCTGCTGGGTTAGCGTTGCCGCGTGGTCCCTGTTTATTGAACCACTTATCTTTATTAAATTTATGACTGCATGGCGGTACAAAGCATGCTATCCGCACGCTTCTTGTCCTCATGCAAGGCCTGGGTTGTTGTGTCTCACAAAGCGTGGCCTTCTCCTCCTGCGCCTCCTCCTGTTCCATCACGTCTGCTGCTGCTGGGTTAGCGTTGCCGCGTGGTCCCTGTTTATTGAACCACTTATCTTTATTAAATTTATGACTGCATGGCGGTACAAAGCATGCTATCCGCACGCTTCTTGTCCTCATGCAAGGCCTGGGTTGTTGTGTCTCACAAAGCGTGGCCTTCTCCTCCTGCGCCTCCTCCTGTTCCATCACGTCTGCTGCTGCTGGGTTAGCGTTGCCGCGTGGTCCCTGTTTATTGAACCACTTATCTTTATTACATTTATGACTGCATGGCGGTACCTCATGCAAGGCCTGGGTTGTTGTGTCTCACAAAGCGTGGCCTTCTCCTCCTGCGCCTCCTCCTGTTCCATCACGTCTGCTGCTGCTGGGTTAGCGTTGCCGCGTGGTCCCTGTTTATTGAACCACTTATCTTTATTAAATTTATGACTGCATGGCGGTACAAAGCATGCTATCCGCACGCTTCTTGTCCTCATGCAAGGCCTGGGTTGTTGTGTCTCACAAAGCGTGGCCTTCTCCTCCAGCGCCTCCTCCTGTTCCATCACGTCTGCTGCTGCTGGGTTAGCGTTGCCGCGTGGTCCCTGTTTATTGAACCACTTATCTTTATTACATTTATGACTGCATGGCGGTACCTCATGCAAGGCCTGGGTTGTTGTGTCTCACAAAGCGTGGCCTTCTCCTCCTGCGCCTGCTCCTGTTCCATCACGTGTGCTGCTGCTGCTGCTGGGTTAGCGTTGCCGGTCCCTGTTTATGGAACCTCTTATCTTTATTACATTTATGACTGCATGGCGGTACAAAGCATGCTATCCGCACGCTTCTTGTCCTCATGCAAGGCCTGGGTTGTTGTGTCTCACAAAGCGTGGCCTTCTCCTCCTGCGCCTCCTCCTGTTCCATCACGTCTGCTGCTGCTGGGTTAGCGTTGCCGCGTGGTCCCTGTTTATTGAACCACTTATCTTTATTAAATTTATGACTGCATGGCGGTACAAAGCATGCTATCCGCACGCTTCTTGTCCTCATGCAAGGCCTGGGTTGTTGTGTCTCACAAAGCGTGGCCTTCTCCTCCTGCGCCACCCTCCTCCTGTTCCATCACGTGTGCTGCTGCTGGGTTAGCGTTACCGGTCCTTTTTCCTGGAACCTCTTATATGTATTACATTTATGACTGCATGCCGACAAAAAGCATGTTACCTGTGCAAAGAAAACAGACATTTCCCGCATTTAAAAGACAGTTTTCCCTTTGAAACTTTAAAATCGATTTTCTCAAAAACTATAACCTCTTTTTGCTAAAAAAATTTTTCCTCTTGTACCCACTCCCAAGGTGCACATACCCTGTAAATTTGGGGTATGTAGCATGTAAGGAGGCTTTACAAAGCACAAAAGTTCGGGTCCCCATTGACTTCCATTATGTTCGGAGTTCGGGTCGAACACCCGAACATCGCAGCCATGTTCGGCCTGTTCGGCCCGAACCCGAACATCTAGATGTTCGCCCAACACTACTTGCAACTCTGCCTATGGGATGGGGGGCAACCTAATATTTGGGGTAATTGCAACCAAAGAGTTCCGCAGTACTGCCAGGCAAATTCTATCATTCAAATGCAAATCAATATGGCAGCCTCCATATCCTTCCCAGTCCAGGCTTCCTTTAACCTCCCTGGCGGTATGGTTCTTCGGGTCTAAAAGCAGTGCAATTTTTTAGTCTGCTTTTGGATCCTAAAAGCAGGAACAAAAAATGATACAAATTATACTTCAGAGAGGTTTCCGGCAGCCCAGCATATTTATTACTCACCTCCCCTGGATCCAGCGCTGCAATTCTTTCTCCTGCCCTCCAGGTGGCGCTCTACCCCTATGGGGAGATCACCATCTGTTGTCATGTTACAAATGGCGATCTCACCCAAGGGATTGAGAGTCTGCAAGGACCAGAAGAATACAGGATGCAAGCGATTGGATGCCAGGGGAGGTGAGTTACAAACATTCCCTAGAGATTTCATGTGGTAATCGGTCTGCAGTATATGATCAGATTAAATCACAGAAATTTATAAGAAAATAGGTAAGCACCAAGCACCGGTATTACAAAAAGTAAATAGAGTGTGCAGAACAGTTTAAAGAAGTAATAGCACCAATAAAAAGAAAAGAAGAGCCTAAAACAACCGCACCACTCTTGTAAATGCAAAAATACTTATGGTAATCTTTATTCAAAACAATGTACAATAAAAACAATTAAAAACCAAATGACAAGTGGCCTCACTGAAAATGCCAAAAACTATAATGTATGTAAACAACCCACCACAGGGTACAGCTATAAACATATGATTCACACCAATGAAAAAAAGGGTTCCAAAGGGACAATATGAGATATGAGATAACAAAGCTCAATGACACAATATATATACAAAATATATATAAAAAAAATCAATCCCCTGTAGAAATTGCAATATGCAAAAAATGAAAACAGTAGAAACAATGGTAATACAAGCCCCACTGATAGAGTGGGGAAAATAGTGAAACAAAAGGTGAAGCCGAGTATGTAAAACTTAAAGAGAAACTCCAGTGAAAATAATGTAATAAAAGTGCTTCATTTTTACAATAATTATGTATAAATGATTTAGTCAGTGTTTGCCCATTGTAAAATATTTTAAATCCCTGATTTACATCCTGACATTTATTACATGGTGACAAGTGATGTAGCTGCTGCATGCTGTTTTGGCAGTTGGAAATAGCTGTAAACAGCACAGCTATTTCCCACAATGTAACAGGGTTCACAGACAGGAAACTGCCAGAAGTACCTCGGTACTCAGAGCTTCTTGTGGGAGGGGTTTCACCACAATATCAGTCATACAGTGCCCCCTGATGGTCTGTTTGTGAAAAGGAATAGATTTCTCGTGTAAAAGGGGGTATAAGCTACTGATTGGGATAAAGTTCAATTCTTGGTCGGAGTTTCTCTTTAAGTGACACTGTAGTAAGGAAGTGGGGAAAAATAGGAGGTAACCACCAGGTAGACCAAGCAAGTAGTGCAAGTAGATAGAATGAAAAAGGGGGAAGGAGAGTGAAGCGTTAACAAGTACTGTGTAATGGCAAACAGCAATGCTGTGAGCCAGTAGCAGTGAAGGTGACAGTGTGAGGAGCGGGGTAAAGAAACCCCTGTATGTGCAACAGGAGATGAAAACTGGGGTGTACCAGAGCTGGGGAGCTTATTGAGTGGTGGAGCAGAGCAGCGGGCCACCCGACTCCTTTGTGATTCGGCGCTACACAGCAGCTTCTTCCAGGCCTAAAATACAATGGAACAATTACAATTGAAATGGATGTGTTCAGCATTAAAGAGAGAGAGTCTGAAGCCTAAAAAAATTACCTCTTTTGAATAGCCAGTTCTCTTCAGCATTGATGCCATAGCTGAAACGCTGCATTCTAGTGGCAGAACAATAGGCAAACCTGTCCTGCAAGCCCTCCCCATTGCAAGTAGATCCAGCTGTAGTGCCGACCCCTTTTCTTTTCCTGTGTCCTCCCTAAGAATAAGGTTTTATCCCACCAAAATCCAGGGGCAAAAATCCATGACTTTCGAGGTTATGGATTTTGCTGCCTGGGGGAGGCAGAGCTTTGCGCTGTAGCTCTGCCTCCAGTCGCATCCATCTCTGTGGATCTCTGCCTCGCCTCGACCCAGAGGTGCCTGGCTCTTCTACTGACCACATATGCTGTTGCTCCGTTGTTATTGCTTGATGAAGCGGGATCAAACCTGCGTAACGCGTTGCATATTTGGAGTTCATAAATAAAATATATTGACTGTCTTTACTACAGTCAAGAAGTTTTGAATCAGGATGATACCATTTATTGGCTAACCTAGAGATGGATAAACAGTGAGGTTTCGACTTATAAAAAGCCTTCGTCGGACTGGTTCCTGACCAAAACTGAAAAACACAGCTTATATACACTGACATACAGAGGAGAAACATTCTTTAGCAAACATAAATGTAATTAGATGCCTTAACTGTTACTGAGGAGGCTTTCCCAGGCATCCTTTCTAAATTGATAAGATCAATAGTATCCTCAACATGACATAAAGCAGACTCTAGTGATGAAGAGACATCGTAAATTCCGAATTCAAATGGTAACAGGCCTGGTTACACGCACCATTAATTCTAAGCTTAAGAGAATTGTGGCATTTAAAGCCAGCACCTGAAAGCAAATAAAATGAATAGTGACAGTGAATTCCATCTTACACAGCATATGGCACAAAAATGAATGAAAAGATAGAAAAAATTAAAATTAAAAGAATTGTGGCATTTAAAACCCATCGTACCAGCACAAGAAGTTAGAGTCCTTGTTCAAACCATCTTCTACAGTTTTGAACCAATGTATAAACTTAGTTTCTTGTGTTAGTCTCATGTTTCCCGATTTGAAGCCGCCCATTAATACAGTGACGCGAAAATCGCTTAAACTGTGTCCAGGTAAACAAAAGTGTGTTGGTATTGGGAGATCAGTATATTTTGTAATATCCTTTTTCCTGCTGTTAATAGTGGATCTGTGGTGTGTCATGCGATCACGCAGTGGTTGACTTGTTTCTCCCACATAAATTCCTTTGGGGCATTTTGCACACATGATCACGTATACCACATTAGATGAGTCGCAGGAAAAGGTGCCTTGTACTTTGTATTCCTGTTGTGTACCTGGTATTAGTATCCTGTCAGTGGAATGGATGTGTTTACAGGTCCCACACGTTTTCCCTCGGCAGGGGAATGTTCCATTCTGTTCTTGCCTATTTAAGGCACTCCTCACTATCATCTGCTTAAGATTGGGTGGCTGTCGGAACGCTAGGAGGGGAGGTTCAGGGAATATCTTTTTCAGTCTCTGATCCTTGTGTAGAACAGGATGAAGTTCTTTTGCAATCTTTCTTAAGATTTCCAGGCGTGGGTTGTAGGTTACTACCAGTGGGACACGGCTCTCTTCCTGGTTCTGCTTGTACTCCAGGAGCTGAGTCCTAGGGATGTTGTTAGCTTTCTTGATTTGGGTCTCAGCCATTAGAGGATTGTATCCCTGTTTTATGAAATTCTTCTTCAGGTAATCCAGGTGTTTGTCTTTGTCATCCTTGTCAGAACAGATCCGATTGCATCTTATTGCCTGGCTGTAAATTATGGAATTCTTTATATGTTTGGGGTGGAAACTGTCATACCTGAGGTATGTGGGACGATCCGTCGGTTTGCGGTACATGGACGTTTGTAAGCTGTTCTCTCTGATGTATATGGTGGTGTCAAGAAAGTTAATCTCCCTGTGAGAGTAGCTCATTTTCAGTTTGATTGTAGGATGGAAGGCATTAAAGTTCCTGTGAAATTGGATAAGATCCTCCTCACTTGCAGACCAGATGATCAAGATGTCATCGATAAAACGGTAGTAGGCCATGGGTTTTATATGACAAGTATTCAGGTATTCTTCTTCAATCTTTGCCATGAAGAGATTTGCGTACTGCGGTGCAAACCGTGAGCCCATTGCCACTCCCATTTGCTGTAAATAGAGGTCCTCCCCAAAAGTGAAATAATTGTGGGTGAGAACGAATCTCATTAGTCCAGCAATTGAGTTTATAGGTGTGCCCAAACCTCGAAGATATTTGCGACAGGCCGCAATACCATCATTGTGGGTAATGTTGGTGTACAGAGATTCTACATCCATAGTGGCAAGAATGGTGCCTCCAGGCACTGGGCCAATGGCTGCCAGTTGGTTCAGGAGGTGTGTAGTATCCTGTATGTAGCTGGGTCTTTTACAGACTAGAGGCTTCAAATGTTTTCCAACCACCCTGAGATATTCTCTGTGAGAGTTCCATTCCCTGAGATTATGGGCCTGCCTGGGTTCCCCTCTTTGTGGACGTTGGGAAGCATGTAAAAGCAGGCGGTTCTTGGCTTTTCCGGGATAAGAGTCTGTACATGAAGCCTGGTGTTTACGGGCAATTTCTTTACCATCCTATTGAGTGCCATCCTGTACCTTTTTGTTGGGTCCCCCTGTAATTTGGCATAGTGCATGGTGTTAGACAACTGTCTTTGGCCTCCTGGATATAGTCACTGGTGTTCATGATGACTATGGCACCCCCTTCAAATCGGGAAACATGAGACTAACACAAGAAACTAAGTTTATACATTGGTTCAAAACTGTAGAAGATGGTTTGAACAAGGACTCTAACTTCTTGTGCTGGTACGATGGGTTTTAAATGCCACAATTCTTTTAATTTTAATTTTTTCTATCTTTTCATTAATTTTTGTGCCATATGCTGTGTAAGATGGAATTCACTGTCACTATTCATTTTATTTGCTTTCAGGTGCTGGCATTAAATGCCACAATTCTCTAATGGCCCGTACTCACGGGTGGCAGAAGTGGCCTGTCGCCAGCACACGTGAGCGTGCTAGCGACAGGCCGGCGACAGCTTCTCTCCAGGTCCCTCCGCGTACACACGCGGAAGAGGGACCAGCGGCGAGACGGAAGCTGTCGCCGACGTTCCTTCTCCCCCCGCCGGAAGCTCCATTTACCTCTATGGAGGTTGCTGTCGCTAGTCCGCGTACTCACGCGGACTAGCGACAGTTGCGGCGGAGGTGCGGCGGCGACTGTTGCCATGCGATTGAAACTTTCAATCGCATGGCGACAAAAGCGACGGGCGACAGTTCGGGGTGCGCGCGCGTGCAACGGCCCATACTCACGGGCGACCTGTCGCCGCAACACGCGCGCGTCGCGTGTTTAGGCGACAAAAGTCCATCGTGAGTATGGGCCATTAAGCTTAGAATTAATGGTGCGTGTAACCAGGCCTGTTACCATTTGAATTCGGAATTTACGATGTCTCTTCATCACTAGAGTCTGCTTTATGTCATGTTGAGGATTCTATTGATCTTATCAATTTAGATAGGATGCCTGGGAAAGCCTCCTCAGTAACAGTTAAGGCATCTAATTACATTTATGTTTGCTAAAGAATGTTTCTCCTCTGTATGTTAGTGTATATAAGCTGTGTTTTTCAGTTTTGGTCAGGAACCAGTCCGACGAAGGCTTTTTATAAGTCGAAAGCTCACTGTTTATCCATCTCTAAGTTAGCCAATAAATGGTATCATCCTGATTCAAAACTTCTTGCTTTTACTCATGGCTAACACGGTACAACACTTTACTGCTTTACTACAGTCGTTGTGTGTCTGCTTGGAGGAGGTAAGTCCACCACTACCTCTATTTACCAAGAATTTGGTTTTTAAGCTCATTTAGCTTCCTTTTATCCTTTTGGCGCCTCTGTTCTCCTGCATAATATTGAGTCCACCCTGGGTGGAGGGTTGAACCCCCTTTTTCTCATCTACAGAGAGCGACTTCTTATTCCTGAGTGAGGTCAGGAAAATCTCCCCACCTGCCTTTACAGTGGTTGCCTAATGGTAACCCTGGTTTGTGAGTATTAATATTTACTCTATCTAGTAACCATTTACCAGTACATATTACACTATTGGGGCTCTTGGTGTTCCTTGTTTTTACCTCGTTGATTGTTTGCTTTTGTGTCTTTCAATTCATAATACTTTTTATTCATCATGTTATTTTTGTCACTGTCATTACCAATTCTGTATTTTGTATCAATTCTGTATTTTGTCACCAATTATGTATTTTGAATATTGGCGTATTCCATTTGTCTGTATTATTATGTACCCTATATTTGTTTCTTACTTTGTACAGCGCCACAGAGTCTGTTGGTGCTTTATAAATCAATAATAATAATAATAATGTTATAGTTTTGTTAAATAGGAAAGCTGGAAAATTTTAATCACATTGAATTAAATTGTTTTAAAAGAATCAACCATTTTAAATACCTACCGTATATATGATTGTTTTAAAACATATAGTTTTAAAGTGTTGCATTAAGATCTACACAAGTGTGGCCACTCTAGTGGCATGTTCAGATAGAGAACATCTGGCTTCCTAGTTGCAAACAATGGCCAGGACTGGTGGTTGATGAGTGACCTGAGGTCAGACTACTGAGTGCTAAGCAGAAGCTGCAATGAATCCTGTTCAATACAGTGCCCCATATGCAATTCACTTTTTCTCCGGAGTTTTCTCCTAGCTGATATTTTCACAGTTTGTCAAAATTTGCCTTTTAAGCCACCAGCAAGCAAGAAAATACTTTTACAGTGCATTTTCACCCACTTTTGGTATTTTTTCAGTTAAGAAGTGCTTAAAGTGGACCCAAATTAAAAATACAAGATTTCAGAAATAAAATCTATTTTCTAAATTATAATAATAAATAGCAGCCCTTTTTCAGCTGCATGATGACAAATATAAAATATTTTACATTTATTGGAGGAACCCCTCCCTTCCTTTCAAATTGCCGGGATTTTTCCGGCAAACTGGTGGAGTAGATGGTGTCTGGCAATGGAGGAATTGCTAATGGCTGCCCCCAGTATAACCCTAGCTATGTAAAGAGAAGGGTGAAAAGCATGCACTGAAATGATCATAGGTTTAAAGGAGTGTTTATTTATCTTTGTATGTGTCAGAGTGGTGCAACTAAATATTTTTAATTAAAAAAATGTTTGGTTTGGGTCCGCTTTAAAAGTTATTTTAAACAGTCAATGAAAAAATATGTCCAAGGAGAAATTTCAGGAGAAAGAGCGAATTGCATATGGACCAGTATCTCTTAAAAGCCCTTATTAAATCTGTCGCAGTAGACACGACGCGTGGGGTTGCAAGGGGGTCGCAGTAGCCGTGGGGGGAGCTTGGGGCTGTAAACACTGCCTCTAATGCTGAAGTGAAGTCCACAGGGGCGTACATACATGATACAGTGGTGGGAAACTGGTTAATAATAAAATTCCTTTTAAAGGGAAGATCCACGGTCCCCCCCAAAAAAATAAAAATACTAATCCACTTACCGGGGGCTTCCTCCAGCCCGTGGCAGGCAGGAGGTGCCCTCGACGTCGCTCCGCAGGCTCCCGTTCTTCTCCGATGGCGCACCCGATCTGGCCAGGCCAGCTTCCAGGTCGGGCTCTTGTGTGCTCCAACGTGCGTCTCACGCCGTCACACTGACGTCATCGGTCGTCCTCGGGGCTGTACTGCGCAGGCGTTCTGCGCCTGTGCAGTATAGTCCGATGACGTCAGCGCGATGGCGTGAGACACACGTTGAAGCGCACAAGAGCCCGACCTGGAAGCCAGCCTGGCCAGATCGGGTGCGCCACCGGAGAAGACCGGGAGCCTCAAGTGGCGTTGAGGGCACCTCCTGCCTGCCACGGGGTGGAGGAAGCCCCAGGTAAGTGGATTAGTATTTTTATTGTACCGTGAACACTCCCTTTAAAGAGAACCCGAGGTGGGTTTGAAGAATATTATCTGCATACAGAGGCTGGATCTGCCTATACAGCCCAGCCTCTGTTGCTATCCCAAACCCCCCTAAGGTCCCCCTGCACTCTGCAATCCCTCATAAATCACAGCCATGCTGCTGACAAACAGCTTGTCAGAGCTGGCTGTGTTTATCTCTATAGTGTCAGTCTGCTGCTCTCCCCGCCTCCTGCAGAACTCCAGTCCCCGCCTGCATCCCTTCCCTCCCTGCTGATTGGAGGGAAGGGACGGGGGCAGGGACCGGAGCTATGCAGGAGGCGGGGGAGCAGCTGAGACTGACACTACAGATGTAAACAGAGCCTCACAGCACGGTTGTGATTTATGAGGGATTGCAGAGTGCTGGGGGACCTTAGTGGGGTTTGGGATAGCAACAGAGGCTGGGCTGTATAGGCAGATCCAGCCTCTGTATGCAGATAACATTCTTTAAACACACCTCGGGTTCTCTTTAAGCCACTAGGAAGAAAGGAATACCCAGAATTATTTGGCAGTGCTTTTTCACCTACTTTTTGGTACTATTTCAGTTGCAGAGTGCTGAAAAGTTATTTTGAACGCAAGATGAAAAAGTTTCTCCTAGGTAAAAAGCGAATTAAATATGAGCTATAGTTTCTTGAGGCGATGCTGAAAAATAATTAGAATGGTTACAGGAGTTGGTTTCTGTGATTCTTCTCTTTCTGTTTTTATATTGCTAGCAGGGAAGCAGGAAATTTGGATACCCACGACTAATGGACAATTTAGGCGCCTAGAGTGTCTTTTAACTGCCCATCACCGGCTCTTGGAAAAGTACTCTTACACACTCTAGATTCTTGCCCAAAAGATCTATCTAGTATGTGTACACACCCTAAGGGTCCTATTCCACGAGCAGTTAATAGGCATTGAAAAGACTCTCGAACTCTCATATCTGCTTGCTGTTGCCTGGTAACTGCTTGCAGCTGTATGGTAACTGCTCACTGCTGCCTGTTAATTGCATGCTGAGCACACAGTTCAGCTGCCTCTGGAAGTCCTTTTGCACGAGCAGTTGAACTGTGTGCTCAGCAAGCAGTTACCAGGCAGCAGTGAACAGTTACCAGGAAGCAGCAAGCAGTTGTAAGAGTTTAAGAGGCATTTCACTGCCTATCAACTGCCCATGGAAAAGAGGCCATGGTGGATCAGATCTTAACCTTTTGGGGACCACCTATATTAGATCCTATGTCTCACTTGTGGCTGTTCTAGCCTGATGCGGCATAGGATCTACGCCACCCGGAGATTCCGCTCCCGACGTGATTGTGCGCACCCAAGAGGGAGATTAAGCTGTCATATGACAGCTGAAATCTCCCCTCAGTGATCAGAAGCCATCATGTATGGCTTCTGATCACGTGATCACTATGTTTGCCAGAGGTAGGGGAGGAAGAAGAGGATCCACTCACCTACCTGACGTAACTGACATTCCCACGACGATCGGTGCTCCCCTCCGCTGTGGCCGGCATCCCCGCTCGCTCCGACGTCAGTGCCAGTCGGGTCCCGGTCTTGATGATGTCATCAAGCCGCGACCCGGAACTCCTTTCCTCTATTTGCCCTCCGAGATAGCAACAAATATTGTTGCTAATTTCGGGGGGCTATATTGTGGCAGTGGGGAAATCAGAGAGTGGCGGTGGGGCAACATAGAGGCATGTCATGAGGCAGAGAACATGCCTCTGTGTCCAATCTGCCCCCCCAAGGAACCGCCTCAGGTTCTCTTTAAGGTAAAGATTTATTGTGCATTGATTGCTAGGGTGACAGTTTGGGGCATGAGTGCTAATGTGCTATACAGACATACCCCTTGACTATAGCCAGTAGTATGTACTGTTTAATGGAGAGGTAAGAAGGGATGACGGAGCAGGGCAACAGTGAGCGGCTTCCAGTGGACAGGGTTAATACAAGCAGAATGAGCTCATTTGTTGCTCATTCATCATTATTTAGAGCTAGGATGGATAGTAAGAGAGTAATGATTGGCAACAAGGAGCTTTTGTCTGTAGATCACACATACTGCATGTGAATTTAACAAAAGAATTCAGAAATATTGGAACTGGTGTACTGTGTTAAAAGGATTCTGGGGATTGTGGAGAAGTGTAGAGAGGCAGAGCTTTTTCTCCTCACCTCAGTGGACAATAATTAGGCCTCTTTCACAAGGACAGACAGCTGAAGTATGTGCTTGCCTTGCAGTTCAGCCTCTGCTCTGCCAGCCAATGAGGATGTTTTGATAAATGCCAGTGTTTGCAACCACACGTGTGCAAAAAAAAACAAAACAAAAAACGTTATGTCACATGCCAATGCAGAGAGTTGCAAGTGCCTGCCAGGTCCACGGGAGCAGCTGACAGGCAGTAAATGCATGACCTGAGGCTGCAAGTGGAGGCCTAATCAGCATTCAATTGATTAGGGAACAGATGGGAAATATTTAACCACTTCCCAACCACAGGTTTTTTTCCCCTTAACCTCTTCACCTCAAAGGGTTTTTCTGCTCAAAAAACCAGAGCAGTTTTCACCTGTCAGCGCTCCTTCCATTCATTCACCTATAACTTTATTACTACTTATTACAGCGAAACAATCTATATCTTGGGTTTTTTTGCCACTGTATAGGCTTTCTTTGGGGGGTACTTTTTGCTAAAAATTATTTTCTTCTAACTCAGTTTTAATAAGAAGAATAAGAAAAAAATTGAAAAAAAAAAAACATTATTTCTCAGTTTTCAGCCATTATATTTTCAAAATGAAACATGCTACCGTAATTAAAACCCACACATTTTATCTTCCCGTTTGTATCGTTTATTGCAACGTTTAAACTTTTTCCCTAGTACAATGTATGGCGCCAATATTTCATTTGGAAATAAAGGTGCATTTTTTAAGTTTTGCGTCTATCCCCAATTACAGGCCCATAATTTATAAAGTAATTGTAGTATACAGTTTTTGTATACATATTAAAAAAGTTCAGTCCCTAAGGTAACTATTTACCGTATGTATTTTTTTTTAATTTTGTAATTTTTTTTTATTAAAAAAATAAATAAAAAAAATGGTAACTTTAGGGGAGTGTGGGAGGTAACTAGGGATAATAAACTGAAAAAAAAGGGGGATGTAATATTACAATTTGGCCACAAGATGTCCTCAGTAGTGACTTCAGCTCCGTACTGTTTGTACGGAAACGGAAGCACTACGCATACGGAATGAATGAATGGCCGAGCCGTCTGTATAGACGGCTGCAGCCATTCACACGGGGAATTAGATCAATGAATGGGATTTGTTTTCCCATTCATTGATCTAGCGGCGGGCAATCGGCGGTAATGAGCGGCGGTACCGAGCGCGGGGGGGGGGGCGAGCGGAGGGGCGTGGCGGGAGGGACGTAGTACCTACGTCCCTGCACAGAGTTATGCCAGTTTGCAGGGACGTAGTTACTCGTCCCGGGGGAGGGGAAATGGTTAAAGGATACCACAGCCCACAGGCTGTGGCAAAATAAATGCAGCATGTGTAGGGGGAAAAAAAGGACATACTCACCGCTCCCCTCGCTCCCAGCCGTCGGGTCCCGCTCGTCTGCTACAGCTCCTGGTACCGGCCGACTCATCTGACCCCTGACCCGGACATACTGCACTGCGCATGCGCAGTATGTCCAATCATCTTCCCTTCTGCCGTCGCATCATGACGGCAGAAGATCGGACACTCCCCCGCCTCCTCCCTGCCCAGCGTGTGCGCTCCACTAATAAAGCTAGCGTGACATGCTAGCTGGAGTCACGCTGGGAGCGGCGATTTGGAGAGAGAGTGGAGGGGGAGTGAGTTGGGATGGACGGGAAGCCGGCACTTATTATGAAAGTGCCCGCTTCCCGTCCATCCCAACTCACTCCCCCTCCACTCTCTCTCCAAATCGCCGCTCCCAGCGTGACTCCAGCTAGCATGTCACGCTAGCTTTATTAGTGGAGTGCACACGCTGGGCAGGGAGGAGGCGGGGGAGTGTCCGATCTTCTGCCGTCATGATGCAACGGCAGAAGGGAAGATGATTGGACATACTGCGCATGCGCAGTATTTTCGGGTCAGGGGTCAGATGAGTCAGCCGGTACCGGCTTTCTTTGGGTGGTATTTTCTGCTAATAATTACAGTATTTTATTTTATCTGCATTTTAAAGGGAATAATGAGAAAAAAAAACATTTCTCAGTTTGCAGCCATTATAATTTTTTTTTTAAATGTGCTATGATAGTTAAAACCGACAAGTTTTATTTGCCCATTTGTCCCGGTTATTACTATATTTTAATGTATGGCTATAATATTTTATTTGGAAATAAAGGTGTATTTTTTACGTTTAGTGTTTTATTTTATACTACATCCATAATTACAAGCCTTTATTTACAAAAATAACAGTAATATACTCTGATGGCATACACATTAAAAAGCCCTTAAGGTGACTATTTATATTTTAGTTTTATTTAAGTGATTTTTTTTAATTTTTTTTACAAGTGCTTTATTTTGGTAACTTTGGGGTAGGGGTGAAAGGGATTAAAATTAATAGTATATGTGGGTGCATTTTTACTTTTTGGCCACAGGATGGTGCTACACTTAATTCCTGTGTACTTTAAACAGAACACAGACGTGTTATGTGTAACTGTTTTACTGTGTTAATGAAAGCCGACGTCTCGTTGACGCCGGCTTTCATTCATCACAGACACTGTGATCAGGTTTAGGAACAAGATGTTTCACAGATCACTGAATGGCAGGATTGCGACAGAAATAAATGGCAGCGGCGAGGCGATTGGGAACGGTGAGGTAGATAAAGGAGTCAATAAGTGAAGTTTCCAGGGGTGTAAATAAGCGTTCCAGTGGTGGGGAAAAAATACAAGGTTTGCAAACAACCTTCATCATTAGTTTTACTAATTTTAGCCCCTAGCAAGCAAAATTGGAAGTTGAAATACTAATATTAAAGTAATATCAAGTTTTTTTCTCCACACAGATATGAGTCCCCGTATGTATGCACAGAGGTTAGGTTCACAGTGGGCATTGCATTGTGGTCACTGTAAAAGCAGGAATGCAACAGAATGGGACATAATCCACGCATGCTTCACTGTTACTGTTAACACACACATTTCATGCTTTTTTATTTTTTATTGTTAGTAAAGGTGAATAGGGCAAAATGCCATTACTCACACAACTTTCATATTTGATGCAGCTGTTTTAGGCTAGGTGCACACTTAGCAGAAACGCTAGCATTGCGGAAAACACTGCGTTTTTTACGCTAATGGAAGTCTATGGGCCACAGAAAAAACGCATATCAAACACGCATATGCGTTTTCAATGTGTGCGTTCGAAAAACGCACATAATGAAAGTCAATGGATAATTCCAAAAATAAGGCAGAGCGGCAATGCACATCCCATACAAAACTTTGCTTTATTCAAAAAATTGTTAAAAAGGCATACATTACATCACATGGGACAAATGGAGAGAGGTGTACAGGCAGTACAGGGAGGTCTACAGCCGTTTCGCGCCGTCTGTGTTGTGGCGCATCATCAGGACAAACCACCCCCTCAAAAGTTACCCCTTAAATAGGTTCTTACCATAGACGCATGTCCATAGAGTATACGGCTCGAGATGCGACGTAGCTAGGAAATGTTTTTGAAGTGGAGCGCAGCGTGTCACTTTTGGTTTCTACGTAGCGCCGACCGGATGTGATGTAAGCAATATTCCCGGACATGCGTCTCACATAGAGGAAGTAATCCTCACACCACTGTTGGCGTGCGTTCCATGCACTTGCCCGGCGATGCGGCCATTACTGGAGGAGGAAACTGGCTACACGAGTCTGTATATGGTAAGAACCTATTTAAGGGGTAACTTTTGAGGGGGTGGTTTGTCCTGATGATGCGCCACAACACAGACGGCGCGAAACGGCTGTAGACCTCCCTGTACTGCCTGTACACCTCTCTCCATTTGTCCCATGTGATGTAATGTATGCCTTTTTAACAATTTTTTGAATAAAGCAAAGTTTTGTATGGGATGTGCATTGCCGCTCTGCCTTATTTTTGGAATTATCTTCTTACTGGCATGATTGCACTCCCAGCACTGAATAGCCTTACCTGTGCACAGTATATATTTCTCCTTTTTTGAATGAAAGTCAATGGAAACGCAATGGAATGCGTTTTTCATGCATTTTTGTAAAAAAAAAAAATTGTTTTCTGATGTATTTCCGCTTCCGGTTGTCTTTCTAGTGATTTGCATGAAAAGCAAAACAAAAATGCATGAAAAACGCATACAAAACGTACGGTATATGCGAACTGCAAATGCATTAAAATGCTCGCAAAATGCTTGAAAAATGCATCTGCGGTAAAGAAAGCTAATGCAAACGCACCAAAAATGCAGTATAAAATGCCTACCCTTGAAGAAATTTCCTTTGGAAAAGTCATAAATAAGAATTAGCCTGCCTTATGTGACTGTTGATGGTATGTGGGAGGATTTTGGAGAAATTAGGCAACCTGGTTTGTCTAAACTTGTCAAGTCAACAAGAACATCCACTGCAGGGTAGGAACCCACTAGGCAGAATTGCATATACGTTTTCCATAGCACATAGTGGAAAACGCATATGCGATTTTGCCTAGTGTGTTCCTACCCACGGCCTCTAGCTAGCAAACTTTCAATATATTTTGTTTATAAACTACAGGCATGCAAAACTGTATCAATACTTACATAAAATCAAGGATTTTAATGTGAATATGAATATTAGAAAGGTTAGAAGGAGAGCAGGAAAAACAGACAAAGCCACCGAACACTAGTATTGCATTTAGAATTTGCTGGGCACCCTTGACTAGTGTTGGGCGAACATCTAGATGTTCGGGTTCGGGCCGAACAGGCCGAACATGGCCGCGATGTTCGGGTGTTCGACCCGAACTCCGAACATAATGGAAGTCAATGGGGACCCGAACTTTTGTGCTTTGTAAAGCCTCCTTACATGCTACATACCCCAAATTTACAGGGTATGTGCACCTTGGGAGTGGGTACAAGAGGGAAAAAAATTTAGCAAAAAGAGCTTATAGTTTTTGAGAAAATTGATTGTAAAGTTTCAAAGGAAAAATTGTCTTTTAAATGCTGAAAATGTCATGTTTCTTTGCACAGGTAACATGGTTTTTACCGCCAGGCAGTCATAAATGTAATAAAGAGAAGAGGTTCCATAAACAGGGACCGGTAACGCTAACCCAGCAGCAGCAGCAGCACACGTGATGGAACAGGAGGAGGCGCAGGAGGAGAAGGCCACGCTTTTTGAGACACAACAACCCAGGCCTTGCATGAGGACAAGAAGCGTGCGGATAGCATGCTTTTTACCGCCATGCAGTCATAAATGTAATAAAGATAAGAGGTTCAATAAACAGGGACCGGTAACGCTAACCCAGCAGCAGCAGCAGCACACGTGATGGAACAGGAGGAGGCGCAGGAGGAGAAGGCCACGCTTTTTGAGACACAACAACCCAGGCCTTGCATGAGGACAAGAAGCGTGCGGATATAGCAGCAATGCTTTTTGCCGCCATGCAGTCATAAATGTAATAAAGAGAAGAGGCTCAATAAACAGGGACCGGTAACGCTAACCCAGCAGCAGCAGCAGCACAGAGCACACGTGACGGAACAGGAGGAGGCGCAGGAGGAGAAGGCCACGCTTTGAGACACAACAACCCAGGCCTTGCATGAGGACAAGAAGCGTGCAGATAGCATGCTTTTTACCGCCATGCAGTCATAAATGTAATAAAGATAAGAGGTTCAATAAACAGGGACCGGTAACGCTAACCCAGCAGCAGCAGCAGCAGCACAGAGCACACATGATGGAACAGGAGGAGGCGCAGGAGGAGAAGGCTACGCTTTGAGACACAACAACCCAGGCCTTGCATGAGGACAAGAAGCGTGCGGATATAGCAATGCTTTTTGCCGCCATGCAGTCATAAATGTAATACAGATGAGAGGTTCAATAAACAGGGACCGGTAACGCTAACCCAGCAGCAGCAGCAGCACAGAGCACACGTGATGGAACAGGAGGAGGCGCAGGAGGAGAAGGCCACGCTTTTTGAGACGCAACCCAGGCCTTGCATGAGGACAAAAAGCGTGCGGATATAGCAATGCTTTTTGCCGCCATGCAGTCATAAATGTAATACAGATGAGAGGTTCAATAAACAGGGACCGGTAACGCTAACCCAGCAGCAGCAGCAGCACAGAGCACACGTGATGGAACAGGAGGAGGCGCAGGAGGAGAAGGCCACGCTTTTTGAGACGCAACCCAGGCCTTGCATGAGGACAAAAAGCGTGCGGATATAGCAATGCTTTTTGCCGCCATGCAGTCATAAATGTAATACAGATGAGAGGTTCCATAAACAGGGACCGGAAACGCTAACCCAGCAGCAGCAGCACACGTGATGGAACAGGAGCAGGCGCAGGAGGAGAAGGCCATGCTTTTTGAGACACAACAACCCAGGCCTTGCATGAGGACAAAAAGCGTGCGGATATAGCAGCAATGCTTTTTGCCGCCATGCAGTCATAAATGTAATACAGATGAGAGGTTCAATAAACAGGGACCGGAAACGCTAAACCATCCCAGATGTTCATTGGTCATGTTACTTGGTTGGGGTCCTGGAGTGTTGCGTAGTCATTTCCAATCCAGGATTGATTCATTTTAATTTGAGTCAGACGGTCTGCATTTTCTGTGGAGAGGCGGATACGTGAACCTTGCAGGCAACGGCATTCTTCAAGCTTCGGGTTATTTTGCTGACCACGTGCTCATGCAACTCAGGCACTGCAGAGCGCGCAAAGTGGTAGCGGCTGGGAACCACGTAATGTGGGATGGCCACTGACATCATGCCCTTGAAGCTGTTTGTCTCCACCACTCGATATGGCAGCATTTCGCAGGCCAGAAGCTTGGCTATGCTGGCTCTTACTGCCACGGCCCGGGGGTCATTTGCTGGCAATTTCCTCTTGCGCTCAAACATCTCCGAGACAGACAACTGAACCGTAGGGCTGCACAACGAAGGGCTGTTGGTTGTTGTGTTTGATGAACACTGGGAGACCTCAAGAGCACTACTCCGGAAAGTGACAGTGTCAGCGTCATCTGATTTTTTGGAATGTTTTGAACCACGCAATGGCTGGGCTACTGCTGCTGCTGAGGCGGGTCTGGTGGTGAGTCTGGTGAACCCAAGGGAGGCAGTGTTGCTGGTGGTACCCTGTCCTGCCGCGTTTGCCCACAGAGTGGGATGTTTGGATAGCATGTGGCGGCTCATGCTGGTGGTGGAGAGGTTGTTAATACTTTTCCCCCTGCTCAGGCGGGTCTTGCACACCTTGCAAATCGCCATGGTAACATCCTCAGTGCAGTCTTCAAAGAAAGCCCAGAATTTGGAGCACCTGCCTTGCTGGCGATTTCTGTTTGCGCCTCTTTTGCCTCTCACTTGAACTTCCACGCTTGTGGTGCCTGAAATTGCGCGCCGCCTACCTTGTGGCACAAGGCGAACTCGTGCAGCAGTGGGTTCTTCAACAGACTCATCTGTGCTGCTGCTACGACGGCGATGTTCTCGTTCACAAACAAAATCTGGGTCTATGTCCACATTGTCCATACCCTCCTCTTCCATCTCCTCAAACTCGTCATATGTCATTGTGGGGGGCCGCCGCCGTGGAGTACAGCTCCCCAGCACAACCGTCAGGGGAAACACCTCTTCCCTTGCCCCTCCCTCTTTCACCGGATTTCTTCCTCATTTCACTTATCCTTACAGTACACGCTGACTGGCAGCAGTACAGTGGCAGTACAGAAATGCTATACAGTGGTGGGTGAGCGGTGTACCACTATTGCCAGCAGCGACACAGAGCACAATGCTATACAGTGGCGGGTGAGCGGTGTACTACTGTTCCCAGCAGACAAAGAGTGGCAGTAAACACAATGCTATATAGTGTGGCTGAGCCGTGTACACAGAGTGGCAGTAAACACAATGCTATATAGTCTGCTATATAGTCACCCCGAACGGGGTGATGTTCTGCAGCACCCGAACAGTGGCGAACACTGTTCGCCCAACACTACTGGGAACGCAGATTTTAGTACCTAAACACACGATACAACATGTTTTCCGGGGTCGGACTCTGAGGCACATACAGATGGTCCCGATCATCATCCTCATCATACAACTCTTCTCCTGAGTCTGACCCACCCACCACCTCTGCCACCCCAACATCCCCAGACACAGTCACAGACCCCTCATCGTCCTCAACATTAACTTGGGATGCTGGCCTGAGCCCGACCTCCTCCTCCACATCAGGCCCCATCATCCCCTCAATGGCAGCCCTCATTAATCGCTCTGGCGCCGGACCGATGGACACAACGTTCTCCTCCGGGGAGGGCTGCTGCTGACCACTGGCTGCTGGGGTGGATGTTATAGCTTGCGTGGGGCGTTGGCTGTTGCTGTTGTTGGGAGTGCTGCTCACAGCGGAGGTCTCTGAGGAACTCATGGTGAGCTCATATAGTGGTTGACGGTGAGTGGAGTATTACTGATCCCAGCAATATACACACTGACTGGCAGAGTACGCAATGCTATATAGTCTGGCTGAGCCGTGTACACAGAGTGGCAGTGAACAATGCTATATAGTCTGGCTGAGCGGTGTACACAGAGTGGCAGTACACACAATGCTATATAGTCTGGCTGAGCCATGTACACAGAGTGGCAGTAAACAATGGTATATAGTCTGGCTGAGCGGTGTACACAGAGTGTCAGTAAACAATGGTATATAGTCTGGCTGAGCGGTGTACACAGAGTGTCAGTAAACAATGGTATATAGTCTGGCTGAGCGGTGTACACAGAGTGTCAGTAAACAATGGTATATAGTCTGGCTGAGCGGTGTACACCGAGTGTCAGTAAACAATGGTATATAGTCTGGCTGAGCGGTGTACACAGAGTGTCAGTAAACAATGGTATATAGTCTGGCTGAGCGGTGTACACAGAGTGTCAGTAAACAATGGTATATAGTCTGGCTGAGCGGTGTACACAGAGTGTCAGTAAACAATGGTATATAGTCTGGCTGAGCGGTGTACACAGAGTGTCAGTAAACAATGGTATATAGTCTGGCTGAGCGGTGTACACAGAGTGTCAGTAAACAATGGTATATAGTCTGGCTGAGCGGTGTACACCGAGTGTCAGTAAACAATGGTATATAGTCTGGCTGAGCGGTGTACACAGAGTGTCAGTAAACAATGGTATATAGTCTGGCTGAGCGGTGTACACAGAGTGTCAGTAAACAATGGTATATAGTCTGGCTGAGCGGTGTACACAGAGTGTCAGTAAACAATGGTATATAGTCTGGCTGAGCGGTGTACACAGAGTGTCAGTAAACAATGGTATATAGTCTGGCTGAGCGGTGTACACAGAGTGTCAGTAAACAATGGTATATAGTCTGGCTGAGCGGTGTACACAGAGTGGCAGTACACACAATGCTATATAGTCTGGCTGAGCGGTGTACACAGAGTGGCAGTACACACAATGCTATAGAGTCTGGCTGAGCGGTGTACACAGAGTGGCAGTACACACAATGCTATGTAGTCTGGCTGAGCGGTGTACACAGAGTGGCAGTAAACACAATGCTATATATAGCGTGGCTGAGCGAGGTGCACAGTGGCAGTACACACAATGCTATATAGTCAGGCTGAGCCGTGTACACAGAGTGGCAGTACACACAATGCTATATAGTGTGGCTGAGCGAGCGGTGTACTACTATTCCCAGCAGACACAGAACAGTAAACACAATGCTATATAGTGTGGGTGAGCGAGCGGTGTACCACTATTCCCAGCAGACACAGAACAGTAAACAGAATGCTATATAGTGTGGCTGAACGAGCGGTGTACCACTATTCCCAGCAGACACAGAACAGTAAACAGAATGCTATATAGTGTGGCTGAGCGAGCGGTGTACCACTATTCCCAGCAGACACAGAACAGTGAACAGAATGCTATATAGTGTGGCTGAGCGAGCGGTGTACTACTATTCCCAGCAGACACAGAACAGTAAACAGAATGCTATATAGTGTGGCTGAGCGAGGTACACAGAGTGGCAGTAAACAGAATGCTATATAGTGTGGCTGAGCGAGCGGTGTACTACTGTTCCCAGCAGCGACACACAATGACTGGGGGGGACCCTGGCTAGCGTGGCTGGAGAGCGAACTACCCTGCCTGCCTACCCAAAGCTAAACCCACAGAGAAATGGCGGAGATATGACGTGGTTCGGGTATTTATTTACCCGAACCACGTGACCGTTCGGCCAATCAGAGCGCGTTCGGGCCCGAACCACGTGACCCGTTCGGCCAATCACAGCGCTAGCCGAACGTTCGGGGAACGTTCGGCCATGCGCTCTTAGTTCGGCCATGTGGCCGAACGGTTTGGCCGAGCACCGTCAGGTGTTCGGCCGAACTCGAACATCACCCGAACAGGGTGATGTTCTGCAGAACCCGAACAGTGGCGAACACTGTTCGCCCATCACTACCCTTGACGCATACATGAAAAAAGGCGCCTGGAAAAAAAAGGGTGCAGGGAATTGCTGCTAGTAAAATACTGCTAAAATTCTACTACTAATTCTAATACTGGATTTAGATAGTAAAATATCAGTAATATTTACCGATATTTTACAATGGCTAAACCTAACCCTACTCTCACACATAACCCTTCCCTGGAGATGCCTAACCCTAAGACCAAGGGCGTAGCAATAGCCTTAGCAACCATAGCAACTGCTATGGGGTCCTGGAGCAAAAGGGGCCCAAGCGGTAATGTGTTCACTATTTATTCTCCTGTTTTTCTTCAAGCTCTGACTTTATCTCAGGGCCCACAGACTGTTTGCAGTGTACATTGCACAGGAATGTACATTGGTCAGTCAACTTATATCTTATAGGACAGAGGCAGGTGGCATTGCTCTTGAGTGCCTAGGTCTTAGGGCCCAATCAAAATTTTGCTATGGGGCCCGATAATCTCTAGCTACGCCTCTGCCTAAGACCCCCCTGGTGGTGTCTAAACCTAACCCTCCTTGGTGACGCCTAACCCTAAATTCCAATCCTAAATCATTAAACGCCCCCCCCCCCCCTTCCGCAAAGCTGCAATATGCGGCAAAAAAGGTGAAATTCAGCACTCGATTAGCTGCAAGAGGGTGCAGTTTCGACGGCCAGAGGCGCCCGATAGAATTTTGGGTGCGGAGTGCTTGTGGAAAATCAAATTGCAGCATTGCATAGCAGGTGCTTTGTTGTGCGCCCACATTTCCCTGTCATGCCACTTTAATTATAGGCGCCAGGGGCATTACTAGCCCCAAAGATCACATGCCATGGATCTATTCTGAGGTGCCCCGGATGTCCCCCAGTCAGAGTCAGGCAGCGGGGAGCAGTACTCACCTCTGGTCGCTTTGTCTCCAGATTCTGCAGACATCTTCTCTTTGGAAGCTCCAGGCACCACAGCTTCAAGCATGTCACCACAACACCCAGCATGCCCCATAGAGGCACCACAGCACCCAGCATCCCTCATAGAGGCACCACCGCATCCAGTGTGCCCCATAGAGGCACCACAGCACCCAGCATGCCTCATAGAGGCACCACAGCATCCAGCTTGGCATCCTAACATCCAGCATGGCACCTCAGCATCCAGCATGGCACCACACAGCAGCCAGCATGCCCCATAGAGACACCACAGCACCCAGCATGGCACCCCAGCACCCAGCATGCCCCTTAACGGCACCATAGTACTCAGCATGCCCCACAGAGGCACCACACCACAGAACCCCGGGGCTTCATCCAATATTTTTCTGGGCAGGTCTACTTAGACCACTGTTAAAGGAAAACTGTAATGAGAGGTATGTAGAGGCTGCCATATTTATTTCCTTTTAAGCAATACCAGTTGACTGTCTACCCTGCTGATCCTCTGCCTCTAATACTTTTAGCCATAGACCATGAACAAGCATGCAGCAGATTAGGGGCTCGATTCACAAAAGGTTGCTAACTCAGTTAGCACGCCTAAAAGATTTTATTGATTGCATGGTGCGCGCAAAACTACGCACCAGGTGCGATCAAACCGTTGCAATGGGTGCTCCTAAAACGTCGCAGCGGGTGTGCCTGAAACGTTTCGGGCGCACCCGGTGCAATGTTTTGATCGCACCTGGTGCAACGTGCTTTGCGCGTCCTAAATGGCTTTAGGCGTGCTAAGGGGCTTTTAGGCGTGCTAACTAAGTTAGCACCCTTTTGTGACTCAAGCCCTAGATGTTTCTGACATTATTGTCAGACCAGACAAGATTAGCTGCATGCTTGTTTCTAACTTTATTCATACACTACTGCAGTCAAATAAATCAGCAGGGCTGCCAGTCAACTGGTATTGTTTAAAAGGAAACAAATATCACAGCCTTTATATTCATCTTCCTTCAGTTGTCCTTTAAGTTCATGTAAATTTGGCTCTACCCATTACCACACCCACATTCTGGTGCATGGCCACACCCATTTTTTTGGGCTGGAGTTCACAAAAGTGCTCTCTCTTAGGATCCTAGCAACGATGATAGGCGCCGATGGCAGCACTGTTTTTTTTTACAAAAGGGCTCCTGCGTCCTTTTTTCCTGCTTTGACCCTTGACTGACACCCCTTTTGTTAATACAGAACTACTGACAATGTTGATGCAAATTCTATGCAAATTAATGCAGCTTGGAAATGGACTGATCAAATTATCAAATTTAGCAGCTGCTGTGTTTTGACTGGTCAGTTTTCAAGCTGCATAAATTTACATGTACATTACACATGCAATCAGTTTATAATCTACATCAGCTTGGAGTTATTAGCATCTCATTGACCATTCCTAGTAAACATTGCCAGGGGGGTTCCCTGTGGGCTGGTCAGCTACAGTTGTGATTCCTGTATAGAGGTTATTGAGATACAAATATTTCTGGCTTTAATGCAGGTTAAACTTAAATTAAATGCAGCTTGCAATTGGGCGAACCAGCAGGTCGTACATTTAAATGGCCCAGTTTCAAGCTGCATACAGTGCTCATTAAAGTGAACCAGAGATGAAGCACCCTCATGTATTTTACCATATAGATCAGTGGGAACATTAGAGAAAACACCTACCCTGCTCTCTGTTTCATTCTGCACTGCACAGCTTGTTTCTTATCAGACCCGGTAAAATCCCAGACTGAGCATTCAGTCTGGCTTTGCTATAATGACTCAGCTATAATGATTCTTGAGCAGAGCCAGCAGGGGTCAGGCTTGGACTTGAAAAGACATGAGAGAACCCAGCCTGAGCTATAAAAATTCCTGAGCAAAGCCAGACTGAATGCTCAGTTGTGGATTTTATCAGGGCTGATTAGAAGCAAGCTGTGCAGTGCAGAATGAAACAGAAAGCAGGGTAGGTGTTTTCTCTAATGTTCCCACTGATATATATGGTAAAATACATGAGGGTGCTTCGTCTCTGGTTCCCTTTAAGGACTGGTTTACACTGTGTTCTCACTTGACCAATGTGATGTTTAACCTCTTCTTGGTATTCAGGCAGTATAGCTATGCCCCGCAGGCAAAGCGGACGCTTCCATAGAGGCAAAGGGGTAATTGCCCCAGAGCCTGTGGGAGCCCACTTCCAGCTATGCTGACCCATGACCCACGGTTTAAGGGGCTCCGGGGCAAACTGAAGTGGAGGCTCCCTGCCCAAACAACCCCTGCGGCCATTACCTTTCTGCTCCCCAGTGCCCTTGCATGAGAAGCAGCAGATGCTGATCCCCTGGCTTGCACTGCTCCTTGGGGCCCTTGCGTGAGAAGCAGGAAATGCTGCTCCCCTGGCTTGCACTGCTCCTTGGGGCCCTTGCGTGAGAAGCAGCAAATGCTGCTCCACTGGCTTGCACTGCTCCCTGGGGCCCTTGCGTGAGAAGCAGCAAATGCTGCTCCCCTGGCTCGCACTGCTCCCCGGGGCCCTTGTGTGGGAAGCAGCAAATGCTGCTCCCCTGGCTTGCACTGCTCCTCGTGGCTCTTGCGTAAGAAGCAGCAAATGCTGCTCCCCTGGCTCGCACTGCTCCCCTGGCTCGCACTGCTCCTTGGGGCCCTTGCATGAGAAGCAGCAGCAGTAATTACTCACCTGTCCTGGCGGGTGGTGGCTGCACAGTTCAGGCACTCTTGCCACTCTGTCCTCCTCCTTCTCTATGACCCGACGCATGTTTACACCTAACACACACCGGGTCATAGAGAACGAAGAGGACAGCAAGGCAAGAGTGCCCGGACTGTGCAGCCACTAACCCTCCCCTCCCTCCCCTCCGTAATAGGTGAGTAATTACTGCTGCTGCTTCTCACAGAGCAGTACGAGCCAGGGGAGCAGCATTTGGCAGGGTCGGCGGTGTGAGGCCTCTGCAGAGGTCGGGGGGCCCTGGGGCAATTGTCCCCTTTGCCTCTATGGCAGCACCCATGAGAGCGGGGATGCTGTTAATGTTTAGGAAAAGGAGAAGGTGAATAATGGGAACCCCAAAAATGCTTTTTAAAGAAAACCTGTAACGAAAAAAACCTCCCCTGGGGGGTACTCACCTCGGGTGGGGGAAGCCTCCGGATCCTATTGAGGCTTCCCCCGTCCTCCTCGGTCCCACGGCGGCGGCGAAAGTCCTTGAAACAGTGGGGATGTAAATATTTACCGCTCCAGCGCAGGTGCAATATCGGCTCTCTGCCTCGGAGATAGGCGGAAATAGCCGATCGCTGTCGGGCCGCTCTTCTGCACAGACGCAAGTCTCCTGCACCTGCTCAGTAGAGCGGACCCGATGGAGATCGGCTATTTCCGCCGACCTCCGTGCGGAGAGCCACAACAGCGCCCCCGCTGGAGCCAGAAAAGGTGAATAAATCAGCACTTGTCAGGCTTGTCCATGGAGGATTCCTGGACTGCCTGCAGCTACAGGGGTGGGGAAAGCCTCATTGGGACCCTGAGGCTTCCCCCTCCCGAGGTCAGTACCCCCCAGGGGAACTTTTTTTTGTTACAGGTTTTCTAGGAGTTATCAAGGCATTTTAAAAGAAAATAAGTGCTACTTACCCGGGGCTTCCTCCAGCCCCAAGCTCCCAGCATGTCCCTTGCCGCAGCTCTGAAGTCAGTCGTTCGCCGCCGCTGTGTCCCGGTCCCTGGCGATGACTTCAGGCTGACCAGTGGCGCAGTCAGTCCTCGCCACGTAGACCGATGCACCTGCGCAGTACGCTCCGGTCCACGTGGCGCTGATTGACAGCGCCGCACTTATTTTCTTTTAAAATGCCTGATAACTCCTTTAAGGGACATAAAGGGAGAGGGGGGAATGGATCGGGCCTGACAGATAGCTCAGGGGCCCTGGGGGTAATTTGAATGCAAGGGGGTGTCAGGGGGCCCCCAAGTTACTTTTGCCCCAGGGCCCCATTGCTAGAACCGGCCCTGCCCACAAGACTTCATCTAAAGTCCCAAGGGCAGAGATATTCGTCTCTGCCCCTGTGTGTATGCCGTAAATGCATGAGATTGGTGAATAAGAACATACATGCCCAAAGCCAATCTGTAGTACCATAGTGCCTAAATCATGAATGATCAGTGCTGTAATGAGGGGGAAAAAACGTTTACTTTCGGTTTTGTGTTGTTCTGCTTAGCAGGCGACATCTAGTGGCCACATTTAATATTACAGCGTAAAAAAGTAAAAAAGAAGAATAAGAAGCCTGTCTGTCTGTTGGGGTGGTCCTCCTTTCTACACGTCCTGTGGATCTTTCCGGCTCCCTTCAGCAATGTATCTGCCCCAATGATCCACCAGCATGTTATGTCAGTACATACATGCCTGCAGGGAACAGAGAAGAGTCACCATTGGGAAGAGACAGGAGGCTGAAGCGTGCTGAGTAGGAAAAAAGGAAAAAGTGCTGCACAGGATAGGGGAGATACAGCAAAGTCCCAATTATCTGGAATTCAGGCAACTGGAAGTCTCAACTAACCGGCATGCCTGAGATATAACGGGACCTCTATTGGAGGGCTTTCTGTAGGTGCTTACGGAGGCTCCAGCGATGGCTAGCAGTCTTCTTCTTCTATCTTCCCGCAGGCTCCTATCGGCTTTCGGCATCTGTGCACAGAAGCCGGAGTGTCACATGACCCGATGCGGGTGAGCTTACACTCCGGCTTCCATGCACTGGAGAAGCCGGAAGGCCGCTCTCAGTCCGTGGGGTGATAGACGGAGACTGCCAGACATTGCCGGAGCCTTGGTAAGTATTTCAGGGGGGAGGTTCTCTAGTTTTTTCGGCTGGAAAGCCAAACAAGCAAGCAACTGGCAAGCATATGTATCCGGCATCAGGCGATCCCTGCTGGTGCCGGATATCAGGGACTTTGCTTTATCCCACTCCACTGTGCTTACTGTGCAAGGTTGAGGGGAAGCAAAGGCCACCCAATACTGCTATCTTAAGGGAAGGACAAAGGCCACCTGATACAGATATCTGGAAATGGTACTGGGGAGACAAATGCCACTTAATACCAGGAGGTGTGGGAGGAGGTCACAGAGGTCACCACCCTAATACCGCTATCTGGGGGGGGGGAGGGGCAAAGGCCACCTAATGCCACTACTTTGGTGTGGGAGGCACAATGGCCATCTAATACTGCAATCTGGGGAATGGAGGGAGGGTACAAAGGTATGATTTTTATTAACATTTTTAATAAAGTTTTTTTAAGGTACCCAAAGGTTGTCCTTCATGCTTTATTTGACAGAGTGCACAAAGGCCACCTAATACTGTTAGCAAGTATCATGTAGTAGGCCCATGCTCATTTTCGCCCACAACCTCATTTCACCTAAAACATGCTCGGCATGTTATGAGTTATTTTATTTATCATTATTGTTTTGTGTTTCATCCCATTGTTGATAATATAGGCACAAAACTATACCTTTTCACTAGTATTATTTGACTTTCATTGGTTATATCTGTATGTTATTGATATATGCCTGTCGCTGGTATTTTCTGCCTATTGTGCTGGTAATATCTGCATGTCATTGATATCTACCTGTTATTAAAGTATATCTGAGGTGATATGTGTCATGATGATATAAACCAGAGCCGGGACAAGGTCCTCCAGCTCCCAAGGCTGGGACACCAAAGTGCGCCCCTCCATTCCTCCCACCCCAGTCGTCACACACTGATTGCTATTACACTTATGCTGGATACACACGGTTCGTTCCCGCACTCGATTCCCGTCGATGCGCCGCTCGATTCCCGTCGATTCGTTTAATTCCGACATGTCTGATTCGCGTTTCGATGGATCGTTAGGTCGATTTGCCATACTTTACATGGCAATCGACCTAAAAATCATCGAAATGAGCTTGGAAATGTTCGGGAATAATCGATTCGTCGGGAATCGAGCGGCGCATTCGATGCGGGAACGAACCGTGTGTATTCACCATAAGAGGCGCCCCAGGGACCCCAACAGCTTAATCTCTAGATATCTGGCTTGCAATCACTGCCATGATGTATCCCCTTATCTTATCTCTCTCTGCTTCATACACAATAGGGGAATAATAGATGAGTTGTGTGCCCCCTTCCACACTATGCCCTGATGCTGGAGCCTCTCTTGCCTCTGCCTCAGCCCAGCCCTGAGATAAACATATATATGTACACTACAAAACATATTAATAACCAGGCTTTTCACTTGCTTTATTTTGTTGTATGAAAGAGTTAATTTTTAGACATGGAAGTGACAGCTTCTGTCTTGTTGGTACCTTGTCCGGAATATAGTGAATATCACAAATAAGCTAATTGCAGCGATAAAAGTTTTCTTGGCAGAATACAACTTCTGAGGACAGGGGAGAGGGAGGCAAGACTTCATGTATTTTCCCTCTGGGACCCTTAATCAGTGCTGGTCATAATCGAGAAATTTACGCTTACGGGTCCTTACACGTAATTTTACGCTATTACGCATTACGCAATTACGGTTACGGTGTAGGAAATTATCTACGGGTCATCACTGTAATTACGCGTTAACGTTACACAGTTACGCGTAAGGCCACCGTAATTCAGTTGTTTACGTTACGATGTTACTCTTAGTGCCGTAATACCCATAAATGCGTACGTTTTGACGCATGCAAGGCCGATATGTACGCAATAGGCGGCGCTTGCGCGTGACAGCTATTGCGTACGTTTTGACGCATGCAAGGCTGATATGTACGCAATAGGCGGCGCTTGCGCGTGACAGCTATTGCGTACGTTTTGACGCATGCAAGGCTGATATGTATGCAATAGGCGGCGCTTTGTGAGTGACAGCTATTGCGTACATATCCTCCGTATGCGTCAAAACGTACGCGTGCGCACGCATTCCGGGCACGCTCAGCCTCAAAGCCTGTGATTGGCTAATGCGTACAAAACAACAGGAAGTTCAAATAAACAGGCAGACGGGTGGAAGAGACCTGGAGAGAGAGAGAGAGACACTTTTTCTGCCTGAGTGGAGTGCACATTCCAGATTACACAATCATGCCTCCCAAGAACTCGCCCAGCTTAAAGAAGATGGTGATTGAGGTAAGCGATCTATTGAACAAAATGCATATATGTTTGGTACTGTTTCTGTGCATTTATTTATATTTGACATTAAAAAGTGTATCATAGGTGTTTGTGAGAGTTTTTTATTTTATTTGTCACTGTAACTTTGCTTGTACCACTACCGTTAAAGGGACTCCGAGCTACGCGTCATGATGGCGGTCGGCGTGACAGTCCTGCGCATACGCGGGTTTACTGCGCATGCGTAGGACTGTCACACCGGCCGCCGTCATGACTCGTATCGGCCGTCGTAATGACGTGCCTCTTCTTATACCAGGAAGTGTCGGGCCGACACTCGTCTGAGTGTCGCGGCTGTGTGCTCGGAGTTCCTTTAATAGTATAGACCAGTGGTTCTCAAACTTTTACGAGTGAGGGCACCCTTGGTGACTTTAAATTTTTTCAAGGCACCCCTTGACAAAACCAAATACCGAAATGCTGTTATCACCTAACACCAGTTAGTATTTGTTCTAGTATAAGTTACAGTGGCTTGAAAAGTAAGTATATATATAAAAATTGCACATAATTCGATTTGGTAAAATTATTGTATTTATTGTATTTATAAAGTGTGGACATATTACTATTACACAGCATTGGACAATAAATAGAAAACATACACTGTTAACAAGGGCTGTCAGACAAAGAGGTAGACATGTTAACAAACCACTTTAGTTTACCTAATGAGAAGTATTGTTATAATTCAAGTAGGCCTCAGTTACTTGGCCTGAGTTTTATGTAAAAGGCTTGTCCGCAGTGTATGCCTTTAAAATAGATAGAGGTTTGGTGATGCAGGCAGAGGCATCTCAGGGTCTGCGTGTAGCAGAAGATACACGCAGATACTGAGAACATGTTCCTAAAGAAGGCCATCGGTTTACTCTGACCTCCACTTACAGGACAGGAACAGTAAACATTGGCCATATTTACTAAACATCCACATGCCTGCATCTGGGTCAAGTGCCTCATCGATTATTAATCGAGTAGGCGGGTATGATGACACCACGAGTGGGTCCACCAATAGACGGATATAGGGGGTGGCGAAGATGATGTCATATTTAACTCTTTCCTAGTCGGTATTAAATCTGGAGCGAGCGATGGGGAACTCACTTCTGCTTCTTCCTTCCGCACTAGCTCGCAATACTGACTGGAACCCAATTATTTCTCTAAGCATGTTATTCCTTTCTGTAATCTGATATAATGTATGCTGTACATAGGTAGTCTAGCTGTAACATAGAGTAGATACAAGAAGACCTGGGTATCTTCAGTAGGAAGATACTCAAGCAGCTGTAATGCAACATGGAAGTCTGCTTGGCCAGGAGATGAATGTATCTATCTGTATTCCTGTTTCCTGAATAAATAACGTAAACATTGGAGAAGCCTGAGAAAGTCTATTTCCTGTTTGCTGTGTGGAGAGTCAAGTGATCTCACAGTCTGTGAGACGATGGTGTCGAAGCAAGGTAAAAAGAACAGTTTATAACAGTGGTGCCTGAAATCCTTCCCTGCCTAGCAAAACAGGCAGACGGGGCCGGGGCCGAAGGAAAATGGTTTCAAGATATTCCACAGCAAAACAAGCGGAATAGACGGACACGGACTGTAAAGCTTATCAAGCTGAGACTGATAAGCTGGTGTGAGTAGTGTGTGGGAGCCGAGCACACACGGGCACGGGCTGCAATTCGGGGAAACCAGCGGCGACACTCGTGGATGTTAAACTTTGACTGACAGTGCACATCAGTCACAGCCTAAACCGGATCACAGGTGACTGGAAGGCTCCGAGGCCGGCTGGCAGCTGCCGCTGGAGATTGATCCGCTGAGCCAGTGTGGGTACACAGAGCTGACGCTCAGTAGTTCCAGAGATCCACTCAGTGTCGTGGAAAGTTGCCAAAAGCTGGTCGAATTCGCAGGCTTACAAAGTCTTCTGCTCAGGCAAGTATGTTTTACGTTGTTATATGGCGTTATCTGTGTTAATGTGTACATTCTGTGTTAATTGCAGAGTGGAGGCTGCGGGCTTCTCATCTCTCCTGTGCGTGAAGGGAGGGGTGAGGAGAGGTGCAGCTCCGATGTAAATACAGAACGTGTTTTCAGAGTTTATGCGCTTTGATTGTTTCTTAGGATTCGATGTTCCTGTGTGGCAGATGTTTTGTTTTCTCTCTCTCTCTGGGTTTTGTTTTGTTTTTCTCTCCCTGTCCAGAGACTGGGCAGGATGATAGATAAGGGGGAAACCAACAGTGTTAGTGGTGGACAGGGGGGAGAGGTAGCAGAGTAGACAGGAGAGAACAGTTGTAAAACTTAGAAGTAAACTTAGAAGTACGTTTTTCTCGGGGAGCTGGGTGGACAGCCCTTGTCTCTGGGTAGCTGTGGAAGTTCGCAGAGGGACAGCTGAGATAATGGGTGAGGTTTTTGTTTGTCTTTCCTCCGCGCGTTTCCAGTCAGAGTTGCTAACATGCTTGTAAATATCTGCATCTGTTATGTTGTTCAGCCAGCTCGTCTGTTGTTCGTCTCAGTAATAGCGCTGTAATAGTTTTGAGTTATGGCTGAGATAAGCTGCAGATGAGTTGTGGAGAGAGGGGATAGAGGGAGAGAGGAGGAAAGCGAGTGTCTTTCTGTTTGTGAGATGTTCTGCACGTTTCTCGCATTTCCAGTCGGTGCTGCTGCTAACATGTTTTTTCAATGTCTGTATTGTGTTGAAGTTCGAGCTGGGATGTTAACAGTTAAAACAGTTACAGTGGTTTGGAGTCGTATAGCTCGCTCGGGCGGTTCTTAGTTATGTCTGTGATAGAGTGAGAAAGATTCCTACGTCTCTGGGGATCCGTATGTCTGATTGCAGTTCGGATTACAGCTGAGACGTGAAGGAATGCTGAGGCTGATTTTTGTGCACTGTGGATAGATGCTGTGTGTAACTATGCATAAAAAAAATGTATGTTCTATTTGAGTTTGTTTTCTTTCCTAAGGTATAGGAACGAGAGGCTGTTATGGGAGCAGCCATCTTAGCTGGCAGTCCAGGACTCAAAATGGCGGCAGTGGAGAGAGCCCGCCCCCGAGAGTCATGGCCCCCACACGTCATGGCAGGGGGGGAGGAGGGGCTGGGGGATCCACGTCACGTCAGGCTGCGCTCGCGGCTCCGGGCAGAGCAGCTGAAAGGAAGGGGGGTAGAAATACAGAGACATTCTCCTGTGTGTCTCGGTTCTCAAAGTATTTCCCCAGAGATTTTCCCTGGGTCCATGGACAGGAATGCCAGAATAGGAAGTGTTTCCCAGCTAGGTGCAGGGACACACGTAGCAGTGCAGATCAGGAAAGGGTCTGTACTGGGTTGCTTATGGGATTATTCCTGTAAGTGGGGCACCTTAATGGGTGGTGCAGCATGAGTTCCCAATAGAGTATAGGGGGGGACAGTGCATCAGGGGGGTGCCGGAGTTGGAAAAAAGGGAGTTGACCAATTCGAGTTTCCGTCGCCGCTTCTGCAGAGCGGTAACGTTTTTTCCGGTTTTGTCGTGAACAGGGCCAGAGCTGGACTGAGAGGTCTATGCTGGGCTGGAGCTGTTTTTGTGTGCGTTTTTTTTCGTCCACTGATTGGTCAAATATGTTTTTTCCAGCTCCTATCAATTGTAGCACAAAGAACAAGGACTGACAACAGTTCATGGGGCAATTATACAGATGATAAAATTGCCGTTTACAGAGTGACAGTGTATCAGTACGCTGTTTGCCATGTGACTACCTTCCATGTGGGCATTCAGGGATCTGCATACAGGCATGTGACGCTGGTATGCTTAGCCCTGCACCCTGTGTAGTTTAAGTGTAAAGTGCTCCTTCCTACAGGGAGGCAGCCGTTTTTTTTGTGAAGTCTGGGGGTAGTGGCACGGCAAACATGGATCAGAGGGTACAACACACAGAACTTCTAGCAGAGCTGGTATCGCGATGAAGTTCTAGATAAGTAAATGCGATAATGAGTAAGAGCATTGCAGGCTCACCTGCAAAGCAGCATCAGGTGTGGCATCCGTAATCTGTGCATGCGACGGCCGCGCATGGACAGATAAGGGGGGATGTGGAGTGAGCTGCAATGGGGTGAGAGCTTCCAAAGGTGAAGCGAGCTTCCATAGGTGAAGTCCGCGGGAGCATACTGTAAACAGGTAAGTACTGAGGATAGTACTGAGGTAGGGGGGGTGAAGTTTAACTCCAATCTACCAATAAGAGTAAACAGAGTTCATGAGAACCATAAAGCAACGAGATCAATTACGGTATATATTGATCAATTTAAAGTGTAAAGAGTACAAGCCGCAGGGCGAATCCCAAATCATTAATAAGAATTGATTTGTTTGTATTTCGATTTCAGGTGTTTGGCAATATGGAATTGAGACAGCTGCAGTGCTGGCAGCAAAGATGGAGATGTCAGTCGGATAAGCGAAAGGTTCCAGATACCAATCTAAGCATGGAGGAACACGAGATTCCTGAAATTGGAAAGAGACTAAAACACGAGATTCCTGAAATTGGAAAGAGACTAAAACACGAGATTCCTGAAATTGGAAAGAGACTAAAACACGAGATTCCTGAAATTGGAAAGAGACTAAAACACGAGATTCCTGAAATCGGAAAGAGACTAAAACACGAGATTTCGGAGATCGGAAAGAGACTAAAAAAACTGTCTGAGCAAAGCATAGGGCAAATTGCTAATGTTTTTCTTTCCCAAGGTGGTGCTTTTATAATGAGGAGTACCGTGCTGATGGTGATCCTAGGTTGCCATTCCGTCCTAGGAAAACGAAGAGAGGACATTCTCATGTATAATAAGGGGTTAATGAGAATGCAAGGCCCAAGCATGTTAATGTTGGGTGACAAAGGTACTGATCCTTTCACACCTCCCTCCGCTTGGCACAGATGGACCATGCAGGGACGGAGGAAAAGAGCACTTGTGCCAGGAGAAAGCAAATTTCATGGCACAAGATGGGTGAAAGGTCTGAAGGGTCAAGTGTGCGGGCAGTGGGAATTTAATGGCAGTGTAAATCTGCTATTGAATGCCACACTCCCAGAATCGATGCACCGATCCAAAGGTTTGTTAAAAGGTACATTGCAGTACAATGGGTACATGCAAAAGGTGGAGTGTGTGATTCGGGGGTACCTTGTCTTGGTTATGCAGAGTGAGATGGGTCCAGATTGGAGAGGAACGAGCAGGAGGTGTCAATTCTCTTACCAGAGACGCAGGGGACCACATCACACTCTGGAGCTACCAACAGAGAGTGCCTCTGAAACAACTATACACACGTAAAGGCTGGAAAGCCAAGGGTGGGTGGTTCTCGAAACAAGAAGTAACAATCGAGATCAAGCCACATTTCCAGGTGACAAAGAGGGTGGGGAGAGCGGTCCCGGGGGAGGGAAAGCCCACACAGGGAACCCCATTCACACCACACGGGTCACAACAGGGGACGATATTACACAGTCCATATGCAGCAGCTTATCCTCATGATAGTTGGGTAAGTGATGAGGTACTCTTAATCGAAAGATTGCAGAGAGTACAGTCTTCCCGACCTCAGGTACATATTGTGCCTCAGGACATAAGGGGGGAAGAGGTCCAATCAGGAAAGCTGGGGACATATTTTGTCAGCGAGAGATTGGACAAGGGGAGGTATATTAATTTTTCTGGAGAAGGATCTTTTGCATGGCAGCTTCGAGATGTTTGGGTGAACAAATGGAAACAGTGCAACATTCCTTTAGGCACCGCTACTTCCTTAGTTCCCACCTCAACCCGTGTCTTACACCAGGACCTGAGAGGTCAACCTTTTTTGGTGCTAGACGGGGAGGTGAAGCAAGTAGAGTTGTCCTCATGCGGGCAATTCTTGCAGAAGTATCTGCGTTGGCCGGGGCAAGCCAAATTTAGTGAAGAAGCCTGCAGGCTCAATAACGCAGAATGCGAGGCTACCATTCAAAAGATCCACCCTGAAGCCAAACCAATAGTTCCGGTGGCTGAAGGAAAGGTTTGGTTTTTTAACATAAGGTCTAGTGATACATTCAAGGTATATTCTCATAATTGTTCCGATAAGGGGGAGTTTCCAAGGGGAACATATTGTGTGAGTGGAGATCCCATACGGATCCTGTCATCCAGGTTTGATGACGTTGTTTCTCAAATTGTTAAGAGAACTCGGAAGGTCAAAGCTTCACGGGTAGTTCCCGTCCTGAAAGAGAACACGACATGGGACAAAGGGGAACAGGTTTTGATCCAAGCCGACCACATTTTGTTACAAAGGTTAAACAAACAGTACACTAAGTTAGAGGTAAGATTTCACCATGATACAGGTGATCTTAACGAGGTAGAACACAAAAATGAGCAGGTGAGTTCCAGTCTGCCCTGGTGGACAAAGGTTCCGGTGATGTTCCAGGGACACTCGGACGGGACATCTGAAGTTCCAAAGTTCTTTCTACACCCACTGGTCGTCTGGATGGGGATGACAACTTTAGGCATCATTGTCCAGGTGAGGTTGCGGGTTAAAATTACGTAAAATAAATTAACCTGGTCCAGAGATTGGTGCCTCATAAACAATCTACTAAACCAATAGTTTAAATTAAGGGATATACAGGGTTACGGGTATAGGTTTAGTAGTACCTGTGATGGAGCTGATTGTATAAAGGCGCTCTTTTAGAAGGCACCTGGCACTGCTCCGTTTTGTAACAACCAAACGAGTTTCACTTTTCTGTGGTCATGCAAGTTTATGAGTGATACGCAAGTGACGCAAATGCTGAGCATGTGGTATAGAGGGATTTAGAAGTAGGGCATCCCCAGAGAGCCTGGTTACAGGAAGACCAAGAGGTCTTGCTCTCTCTCTTCCAGGGGTAATCGCCTAGAGCAGAGAAGTTGTGTGAGCACGAACATCGAGAAGTGAAACATAAAAGAAAAGAAACCAGGTACTGGGAGGTTCAGACGCTGGGATCTGCGGGTCAAGCCGTTTTAGGGGGGATTGTTATAATTTAAGTAGGCCTCAGTTACTTGGCCTGAGTTTTATGTAAAAGGCTTGTCCGCAGTGTATGCCTTTAAAATAGATAGAGGTTTGGTGATGCAGGCAGAGGCATCTCAGGGTCTGCGTGTAGCAGAAGATACACGCAGATACTGAGAACATGTTTCTAAAGAAGGCCATCGGTTTACTCTGACCTCCACTTACAGGACAGGAACAGTAAACATTGGCCATATTTACTAAACATCCACATGCCTGCATCTGGGTCAAGTGCCTCATCGATTATTAATCGAGTAGGCGGGTATGATGACACCACGAGTGGGTCCACCAATAGACGGATATAGGGGGTGGCGAAGATGATGTCATATTTAACTCTTTCCTAGTCGGTATTAAATCTGGAGCGAGCGATGGGGAACTCACTTCTGCTTCTTCCTTCCGCACTAGCTCGCAATACTGACTGGAACCCATTTATTTCTCTAAGCATGTTATTCCTTTCTGTAATCTGATATAATGTATGCTGTACATAGGTAGTCTAGCTGTAACATAGAGTAGATACAAGAAGACCTGGGTATCTTCAGTAGGAAGATACTCAAGCAGCTGTAACGCAACATGGAAGTCTGCTTGGCCAGGAGATGAATGTATCTATCTGTATTCCTGTTTCCTGAATAAATAACGTAAACATTGGAGAAGCCTGAGAAAGTCTATTTCCTGTTTGCTGTGTGGAGAGTCAAGTGATCTCACAGTCTGTGAGACGATGGTGTCGAAGCAAGGTAAAAAGAACAGTTTATAACAAGTATGAGCCTGTTGGGCACTGCACAACTTTTCAAACCTTGGAATCAGATTTGATACAGCCAGCCTCATTTCCTTTTCCACATCAAGTTTTGAACGATACTTGCTCTTAATCACAGCAACTGCTGAAAAACCAGCCTCGCATAGATATGAGGTTGCAAATGGAATTAAAATGCGCTTGGCTTTAGCACTCAGTAGGGGATACTCATTAGCAATTGTTATCCAAAAATCAGTTAGGTCCATGTGAGAAAATTTGGCTTTTAAATGTATGTCACAGGACAATTCAATGAAACTTTCTTGTTCGGCAGAAGTAAAATTTGATGGAATCTCATTCCGAAATGGGTCTTGGACCCATGCATATCCATTACAATCTTCTGGGAAGTATTTTTCAAACCAGTTACTGAGCTGTGTAAGGTGGTATTCAAAAACACATTTCAGTTCATGGTCCAAGGATAGGTCATTGGATGTAATGAAATCATGCATCAATGGGAACAGTCCTTCCAATCATTTTCTTCTAATTTCCTCCTCCAAAGTATTAATTTTTTTTTAAAGGCTGATATCTTCTCAGAAAGTTTCAGCATGTGTGTGTTCTTTCCCTGCAGGGAGAGATTTAAAACATTCAATTTTTGGAAGACATCACACAAGTATGCTAATTTTGCCAAGAAACCTGTATCTAAGAAGTGTCTGCCACACTCATGATCTTCTTCTTCAAGATAGGAGTAGAGTTCTTGACGCAATTCAAAAACACGAGACAGTACATTGCCACGAGAGAGCCATCGTGAGCTACAGTAGTACAATAAGGATGTATGCTCAGATCCCATATCCTCACACATTTTTTTGAAAAAACGTGCTTTCTGGGGTCGAGTTTTAATGTAATTTACAACTTTCAAGACATTTTCCATTACTATGTTAAGTGGAGGACTGAGTTGCTTTGAGGCAAGTACTTCTCTGTGGATAACACAGTGGGTCCAGAGTGCATCAGGAGCTTTATTTCTTACAAGTGCCTGTAAGCCTCCATAACAGCCAGACATAGAACGACCTCCATCCGTGCAAACTCCAACACACTTTGTCCAGTCCAGGTTGTTGTCACTCATAAAAGTGTCCAGAATATTGAACAAGTCTTGCCCCTTTATACCTGCCGTAATACTTTTACAAAACAGGAGGTCTTCCATGATTTTGTCTCCATCAATAAATCTTGCATAGCAGATCAAATGAGCATCTTTGTGGCTGTCAGTTGCCTCATCAAGCTGTAATCCAAATTCCTTTCCCTTCATCTTTTCAGTAATTTGATCATTGACATCTTCGGCCATGCATTAAATTCTCCGACTAATAGTACTGTTGGATAAAGGTATTTTGGAAAGCAGTTTTCCTGTAGATTCTCCAGCCATAAGTGTGACCATCTCCATAGCAGCTGGTAAAATCAGATCCTCTGCAATGGTGTGGGGCTTTTTACACTTTGCCACTAAATATGCTACCTTGTATGAGGCTAGCAAGGCATTTTTTTGGTATTGAGGCTTGTTTCAAAAATGCTTTCTTTTGTTCTTGTATGTCACTTAATCTTCTTGCAAAAAATTCAGAAGATTTATTAGCCACATTAGGATGTGTAAGGCTTGGTGGTGTATTCTCCACAGTCAGCATGCAACGCATGAGCTGACGTGGAGGAGGTACACACACTAGCACAAGGAAACAGGCTATCCCTAGTATAGTGGAGGGGAGGACTGACTCCAAAAGGAGATTGTGGCGCACAGAGCCGGTGCAGATCCGACAGCCACAAACAATGCTTTCGCTATAACGTCTCAGCGCAAAGTAGCGCTGAGCGCATAAACCAGAACTGAGGAGATCAGGACAGGTAGACAGAATGAACGCTTGCTAGCTAGCCGCTACTTAGTGACAGCAAGCGTCCACAACAAGACAGACTGGAATGAGGCAGCCAAAGCGTAGCGGCGATGGCGTGCCTCACAAAGACAGGACAGGATAGTCAGGAAATAGCAGGATCAAGATAGATGAACGTAACACAGATAAATATACAAATAGTATGATTTCCTAGCGTATTACAATTACAGCTATCAATGAAACTATTTGTAACGTCTGACTAACATATGTATATATCGGCAATGAACCGATATATGACATAAGCAGGAACACTGACTTAGGACTGGAACGATACAGGGAACAGGACTCAGAAGGATTCGCTATCTCTTCGCAGAGATGAACGCAATCCACAAACGGTAACAGGACAGGATTCAGAAGGATTCGTTATCTCCTCGCAGAGATGAACGCAATCCACAAACAGGACCAGGAACAGGATAACTAGCTCAGCACGGGTGATCAACGTGCTAGAACTGACTAGCTGAACACAGGATATAAACAGTTTGTGTACGTATATATCAGCGTCACTGATGTATCAACGTAACACGAATACAAGGAAAATAATAAACGTGCTGGTATGCATATATATGGGCAATGAACCAATATATGATGCAAAACCAGCAAAGTATCTTTAGAACAAGAAACACGATCGGGGGCTGAAGCGACAGCAAGACAGGCTTAAACTGAAGCTATGAAAACCCGAGGAGTCCTGCAGGAAGCAGATCTTTATACTGAGGTCATCCAATGGGAGCAGACATGCAGATTCCCACACAGGTGAATGATAATCAGTCACAAGCTGACAGCAGGGAAAGGCAGACAAAGCTATGCAGCTTGCATGGAAAGAGATCAGAACTACCTGAGCTGCAGCACTACTACTTCCAGCAATACCTGCTGCAGCAGCGATCATGACAGTACCCCCGCCCTTAAAAGCGGATTCCAGACGCTTTTCAAAACTGAAATTCCCAACAAAACAGTCTGACTGATAATTCATGATGACCGGGACAGCCCGGCAAGACCGAATTCCAGAATCAGTCCCCACAAGACTGGACCCATCAGAACCAGAACCTACAGAACCATGCCCATCAGTACTACAAGCCCCAGTGTGACACCCATCAGAACCATGATTTCCAGAAGAAAGCCCTCCGAAACTCCCTGAGCGATACCCACCGCCTTCCAGGAACCGTTCAAAAACGCCAAAGCCTTTGCAATGCCCACCGGGACTGTCTTTACCAACACAAAACCCACTGTTGAACCAGTCCAAGGCACCAGGACAAGTTTTCTCAGAGACCTCCCAGAACACCTTGAAGCTCCAAAGAGATCCCCATAGGTCAGAATGCCCCTTAGGCTCACATGGAGAACTATCAAGAACCCCTATGGAACCTAGGGCAATTCCCGAGTCAGGGCCACAAGGACAAACATCAAGATCAGGGCTTTCAGGGACCAGAACCATCTCTGGGCATGCAGGCAGACTGGCAACATCAGAACATGTTCCCACTAAGGAAGCATCAGAGCACGCTAACACCTTAGACACACTTGGGCATTCTGGCACACAAAGAACATCTGGGCACACTGGCACAAGAGAAACCTCTGGGCATGTCAAGGAACTGTGAGCCTCAGGGTCAGCCAAGACAGGATCAAAACCAGGACTGGCCAAAAAAAAATCATCATGACTAGACTTCGCAACTACTGGACTTTTACACGAGAATGCAGGATCAGACTTAGATGTCGCTGATTCCAGCAAAGTCAGTAACAAATCAGATTCAGGGGCACTAACAAGACAGGACAAATCTTCTGATGTATGCACTGAACCAGATAGGGACTCCACAACTACCTCTGGACTGGACAGAGACTCATCTAATACACTGGATTGGAGCTCATGAGGCGCTGCAGAACAAGTCAGTATTGCAGCAGCCCCCACTGGACTAGGCAAAACTGAGGAATTCCCTGGACAGGAAGGGGACTCTGGAACCTCTGCCACAGCGGCCAGAGAACCAGAATCTTTCAGGATACAGGGCAGGGTTTCAGAAACACTCATCAGACCGGACTGAAATTCTGAGATTTCTATTATTTTGACCAGAGAATCAGAATTATCCATGTTACAGGGCAAGACTTCTGAAACATTCAGAGGACAGGGCTGGAGTTCCTCGGCTGTTACAACACTGGAGAGGGACTCAACAACATTGGTTAAATCAGACTGTGTACAGGGCAAGGTATCTAACACACTTGCTGACGAGGACAATATTTCAATGGCTTCTGCTTTGCTGGGCAGAAATTCATCAAGTTTTATTAGAGCAGACTGTAATTCCAAAACAGCTGCTAGACAAGTGAATATTACTGCAACACCAACTGAGGTAAGCAGTGCCTCAGACTCCTCTGCTAGAGGGTTTGAAGTATCCAAAGTACTGGGTGAAGCATAAGACTCTGCGACCACAGCTTCACTGGACAGGATCACTGAACAGTCCATATTGCAGGGAAAAACCATGGAAGCACCTGCTGGACAGCATAATGATTCTGTGACCTGAGCTTCATAGGAGAGATCTACTGCACAATTCATGGTACAGGGCAAATTTACTGGAACATTTTCTGAACAAGGTAATAATTCTGCGATTTCAGGTTCACATAGCAGATGCTCTGAGCTATTCACGATACAGGGCAAATTTACTGGAACATTTTCTGAACAAGGTAATAATTCTGCGATTTCAGGTTCACATAGCAGATGCTCTGAGCTATTCACGATACAGGGCAAATTTACTGGAACATTTTCTGAACAAGGTAATAATTCTGCGATTTCAGGTTCACATAGCAGATGCTCTGAGCTATTCACGATACAGGGCAAATTTACTGTAACATTTTCTGAACAAGGTAATAATTCTGCGATTTCAGGTTCACATAGCAGATGCTCTGAGCTATTCACGAAACTAGAGCGAGGTGTAGAAACAGGAAGATCAAGACACAATGTTTGCGCATCTGAATCACCATTCATTTGTAAAATTGGAAAATTCAGATGCTGGGGTTCTGAGGTTTCTAGACAGGATTGCTGGGACTCGGAAACTGATGTAGTGCATCTATTGGCATCTGCTGGATCAGACAGGAGTTGAACTTTATTAACACAGGTAATTTCTGCAGAAGTGTTTGCAGAGGCAGGCAAGATTTTTCTGGTGTCTGTTTCACTGAACAAAGACTCATGAGTACTGGCTAGACTGGACTCGGGAGTCAGCAGGACCTCTGGATTCTCTGCTGAGAAATTTGTGCAGGGCAAGGTTAAGAAAGTATCAGTGGCTTCTGTTTTACTGGGAAGTAACACTGAGTTATCCATGGTACAGGGTGGAATTGCAGGAACTTCAATTTCACACAAAAAGAGCTCAGAATCACCTGCTGAATCAGCGAAAGGTGCTGAAGCAGGCGGGTCAGAACGCCATATTTGCGAATTCGGAGTCACATAAAAATCATCCAAAATCAGTTCCCACACATAAATCAAAGGAGCCACACAGTCATACCTACACACACCAGTCTCTATTAGGTTATAGGCTGACTTAATGCATGCATTCAATACCATTTCACTTTTTGCACTGTAAAATTGACAAAATGAACTTGAATCATTCTTCCATTCACAGACCAGGGCTTCCATCTCTCCCCTCTCGAATGGAGGATCCCATGCATACTTAACAGCGAAACATTTAGGCTGATCACAGTTGGCAGATATGATTGTGGCAGGCACATGTATAGGGTTAATTAGCAGGTGATTGGCAGATTCCTTATTCTTAAGAATCTCCAATACCTGTAGCAAGTGTTGAACTGTAGTGTATGCAAACTTCCCTTGGTTCACAAATAAGTTGATTTGTTCAATACTCTGTAATATCTCCTCATAATCATACTCAGATAATTCTTTTAAACAAAAATCTTTATTTTCCCTAGCCAGGGAGGAAAGTTCATTAGTAGTTTCATAAGTCTATTTAACTCCCCTGAAAGACAATTGCATTTCATTATCTGTTAATGGCAGAATCTCATTATAGGTCTCAGTCGCTAAGGATAACGACTCTGCAGATCGGACACGTTTCTTATAACGTTTGCGTTTGGCCTTAGACCCTGCTGCCTTTGGTGATTTATTCAAAGCTGCAGGAAAATTATCAGGAACTCTCTCTGCTTGCTGATCATTTTTGCAAACAATTGAAGGGGAAGCTAATTGGCCTGCTACCAGGAGTTCATTTAGAGGAAAAGGCAATGGATCTATGCGCAACCAGTTATGGATCACAAACGCTAGAAATTCCAGCGGTCTCTCTTTCAAATCGGAATGATTGAGAACATCAAATGCCCACTGAAATAATTCCCCTTTAAACAAAATATAACTTAATTGGAGTGCCCAGGTTGAAACAGGAGTCGCTTGGAGATCGGGATTGGCCAGGAACCTGGCACATTCAGAGAAAAACTCATTTTCTGTTTCAGAGTTAAGTTCTTCAAATTTCTTAAAGGAACAGGAACCATAATTAACAGTGTCATACTTTCTGGGAATCCCCCCCACAATGGGGATTGGTAATGGGGTTTTCATAATGTAAGGCTTGGTGGTGTATTCTCCACAGTCAGCATGCAACGCATGAGCTGACGTGGAGGAGGTACACACACTAGCACAAGGAAACAGGCTATCCCTAGTATAGTGGAGGGGAGGACTGACTCCAAAAGGAGATTGTGGCGCACAGAGCCGGTGCAGATCCGACAGCCACAAACAATGCTTTCGCTATAACGTCTCAGCGCAAAGTAGCGCTGAGCGCATAAACCAGAACTGAGGAGATCAGGACAGGTAGACAGAATGAACGCTTGCTAGCTAGCCGCTACTTAGTGACAGCAAGCGTCCACAACAAGACAGACTGGAATGAGGCAGCCAAAGCGTAGCGGCGATGGCGTGCCTCACAAAGACAGGACAGGATAGTCAGGAAATAGCAGGATCAAGATAGATGAACGTAACACAGATAAATATACAAATAGTATGATTTCCTAGCGTATTACAATTACAGCTATCAGTGAAACTATTTGTAACGTCTGACTAACATATGTATATATCGGCAATGAACCGATATATGACATAAGCAGGAACACTGACTAGCACTGGAGCAATACAGGGAACAGGACTCAGAAGGATTCGCTATCTCTTCGCAGAGATGAACGCAATCCACAAACAGGACCAGGAACAGGATAACTAGCTCAGCACGGGTGATCAACGTGCTAGAACTGACTAGCTGAACACAGGATATAAACAGTTCGTGTACGTATATATCAGCGTCACTGATGTATCAACGTAACACGAATACAAGGAAATATATATGATGCAAAACCAGCAAAGTATCTTTAGAACAAGAAATACGATCGGGGGCTGAAGCGACAGCAAGACAGGCTTAAACTGAAGCTATGAAAACCCGAGGAGTCCTGCAGGAAGCAGATCTTTATACTGAGGTCATCCAATGGGAGCAGACATGCAGATTCCCACACAGGTGAATAATAATCAGTCACAAGCTGACAGCAGGGAAAGGCAGACAAAGCTATGCAGCTTGCATGGAAAGAGATCAGAACTACCTGAGC